>NC_081180.1:243193468-243448365 GCF_029867415.1 Vicia villosa | reverse complement strand
ATTCTTGAACTTCTTTTGCATTGTGGAATTTCTGACATAGAATTTGTATATAGGATTAGCATTGTTATCATGGTACTTTGATGAAAACTGGTACGGATTGATCTTTGTGTACTTTTGGAATTTGAACCATTCAATTGTTCTTGTTTCTACCTTGTTGTTTCATTTGTGATATTTTGTGTTCCCGGTAATTTATCATTGTTTTGTTTGAGGACAAACAAGAGTTTAAGTTGGGGAGAGTTGTTAGGTGCCAAATTGTGTTTATATTTAGTTTAATTAATGGCACCTTTCGACCGTTTTATCGGATATTCGTTCAATTCCCTGAAGTTTTAGATAATTATTTATAGTTTATAATATTAAGCTTTCATTTTATGTTAATATGTGTTTTAGTTATGATTTTGTAGGTTTTAGCCAATTTTGGGGAAGTTTGGAGCTTGTTTTGAGCTTTGCAAGAGAGTGCCTGGCAGAAGTAAGCGCGCGTCGCGCGGAGATGTGGGTGCGTCGCGCCCTTGGCAAGATATTTTGGAGCTTCAAAGCAGAGAGTTGCGCGCGTCACGCGCATGGGCGGTTTAAATTTTTAAGTGTATTGGCGCGAAGCGCGCTGGAGGGCGCGACGCGTGATCGGTCACCATTTCTAGTAAGTTTCCGCACCTTTTCCGACTAAAAATCATAATCTTGGTAATACTATGTGGCATTGTTATAGGTTTTGTTAGTAAGTTTCTTGTTTGTTGATTGTGTGATGTTGTTGCATGATTAGTATGTTCTGAGTATTATTCAAGTGCCGTTTTATGCGTTGGTTGTTAGTTTGTGTGTGGTCAGGTTAATGCACGGGAGAGGTCGAAGTTATGGCGCGCACAAGCGAGAAAAGAAGCCAAAAGAGCCAAAGCTGAGGTCAACACGGGCACCCGTGTGTGTGCACACGGCCGTGTCAAAAGATGGCTGGAAAGTTGTTTTTGGGAAGCAAAACAGAGGTTTCACACGGGCACCCGTGTTCCTGCACACGGCCCGTGTGGAAAGATGCGTGGAAAGGCAATTTTTGAGAGCTGACCAGAGGAACAACACGGGCACCCGTGTTCCTGCACACGGACCGTGTTGTTAGGCGCGGGCAGATATTCAAGTTTTGTAATTTTGAAAGCTTGGGTCTCATTAAGGGTATTTCGGACCTTTCGGATACTGGGGATGTGAGCCAACACTACTAAAACCTAACGGGAAGAAGGATTGAGGCATCTGGGATCATTGAGCATAGAGAATTACAGAGAAAGAAGAGTCAAGGGTTTTGGAAGAGATCTTCAAGAGCACTCGCGATTGGAGATCATATCAACCGATAATTTCTTGTAATGACTTCAATTACTCTTGTTATTTTCTTAAACATTATGAGTAGCTAAACTATACTATGCTAGGGTGATGTCCCTAAATCTTGTCATGTAATGAATTGTTAAAACCGTTGTTGATGATTTTGATGTTTTTATAAATTGAGTTTATGATTCAAAGATTTTCATGCTTCATTGTATTGGAAAATATTTGGTCGATCTATGATTAGGGTTAGGTTTGACACACCACTCTAATGCATTTTGAATCAAAACATTAACGGTAAATCGCTTAGGAATAAGGATTTCACCATAGTGATCATCCATTCTAGAACACGATGCATATTGCCTTAATACTAAAATCAATTATTGAGGAATTGAAATTGACTTTTAAGTATTAAGAAGTTCTCCACTAAGGAATTAGGGAAAACTATTTTATAGAATTGATACTCAATTGTGGTCACATCTTTTCATGAACAACGGTGTTTTCAAGGGGTTACATAAGATTTATACATCAACCTTAGCATACTTTCTCATTTGTGAACCAAATCATCATTTACTTGTCATTGTTAATTATAAACAATTAGTAGTTTCATCAAGCAAATCAAAAACCCAACAATAGCTTTTTGTTCAATTGAAATTGAGTACTGGCTTATACTTTACTCGCAGTCCTTGTGATCGATACTTGGATTCAACTCCATTTTAATAACTACATCGGTATCAAAAGTAGTACACTTGCTATTTTCCGATCAAGTTTTTGGCGCCGTTGCCGGGGACTGCCAAACTATAAGCCGAACTTTAAGTCAATTGAAATTTTGTTGCTCTGCGACCAAAATTTTATTTTTATCTGTTAATTTTAATTTCGTTGCAGTCTTGTATCTGTTCTAACTGTCGTCTAACTGTTTATGCGAGGTCAGACCTCAGCTAAATTTTCCTTTGACACAGAACCAGAAAGAGCTCTGCACGAGAGACGCCGCAAGGCAAGACTTGAAAGACTGGCAGCACCAAGTGCAAGTCTTAGTGTTCCACATCAGGAAAGCGACGACGAAGTGTCTGTGCACTCGGAGCACAGCGACTCTGACTTTGACAGGGAGGTAGTTCAGGAACCAGTTAACATGGCTGGAAATCAACCTCCTGCAGAAAGATTGTTAGGGGACTATGGAGGGGCAAATGCTCACCCCAACCGGATGACTATTGTTAATCAACCTGTGAATGTGGCACATTTTCAATTGCATCCGTCCACCATTCGCCAGTTAGAGAGCAAGCCGTTCTCCGGAAGAATTAACGAGGATGCAAATAAGCATCTTCAGAGATTTCTCACTACGACAACTTCGTTGAAGATCGAAGGTCATTCAGAGGAGGCTAAGAGACTTGTTATGTTCCCGTTTACACTTACTGATGACGCAGAGGAGTGGTTTTACTCACTTCCGGCTGCAAGTATCACGACATGGCAAGAGATGGAAACGGCATTCCTCAACGAATACTTTCCTGCGTCGGTGTTTATCCGAAAAAGATACGATATTGTCAATTTCAAACAAAAAGAGGGGGAATCATTAGGGGATGCATACAAGAGGTTCAAAAGGTGTTTGACTGCATGTCCTACTCATAACATGGACGCTACCGAGCAAATGCAGAATTTCGTGAATGGGTTGCGACTAAAGACAAAGCAGCTTATTGATACCGCTGCTGGTGGTTCAACAAATTTTGCTACAGCCACAGTTATGAAAAGAATCATAGAGGCAATTGCTGCTAACGAGCATCTTGAGTTGTATGATCGAACCATGAACCAACCGGAGGGTAAAATTGATTTGAAATTGCCAGAGCAGGTTGTTAAGATGGAGGATCAGATTGCTGCAGAGGTAGAGAGAAGGTTAAAAAAGATGAATATTGGAACTCAGACAGTAGCACAGGTGGAACCAGTTAAAGCGGTTCTTTGTGAAATATGTGGTGGGCCGCACTTTGCTATGCATTGTGTGGCAACTCAAGAACAGGTTGAGCAGATTCATATGTTGAGGCAAAACAATCCTTATGCCAACACATATAATCCGGGGTGGAAAAATCATCCGAATTTCTCATGGAAAGACCAGCAAGGAAACATCCAGAATCCGGTTCAAGGACAACAATCATATCATCCCCAGACTCAACAATACCAACCACAGGGACAACAATATCGTCCGCAACAACAACCATACCAGCAACCTCAACAACAATACCAACCACAGGGTCCAAGAAAGGCGGAGTGGGAAATTGCCATTGAAAAGATGGCCGCTCAAAGCTCCCAATTCCAAGAAGAGACACGTAGCAATTTAAGGAACACCGGAGCCTCAATCAAGAACCTCGAAGTACAAATGAGTCAAATTGCTCAACACCTTGCAATTCCGCAAGCACCAGGAGCCCTCCCAAGCGCAACTGTTACTAATCCTAAAGACAATCAAAAAATCAATGCCGTCACTACACGGAGAGGGAAACCACGTGAAGTGGTGGAAAAGGATTTGGAGAGTGAGGATCAATTGCTTGAGGTGGAGCTGGACATAAGAGAGAATGAGCAAGTGGAAGAAGAAGTGGTAACACCAGCACCCGTTACGAAAGACAAAGTATTAACACCAACACCAGAAGTCAAGCTGCCTTACCCCCAAAGAAACAAGAAAAAGGGGCAGCAAGAAAAGAATTTTGAGAAGTTCCTGGAATTATTCAAAAAGCTCGAGCTGAACATTCCGTTGTTGGAGGCACTTGAGCAAATGCCCACCTATGCCAAATTCATGAAGGACATCATCGCTAAAAAGCGAACCATTGCAGACCACCCCATTATTCTAACAGAAACTTGTAGTGCTATTTTGCAGGGCATGAAGATACCAGTGAAGAAGAAGGATAGAGGAGCAGTTACTATCCCTTGCACTATTGGAGATAGATCTTTCAAGAGAGCTCTAATTGATCTGGGGGCAAGTATCAGTCTCATGCCTCTATCCATCTACAAAAAGTTGGGAATTGGTGCAATCCAAGACACTCGGATGACTCTCCAATTTGCAGATCATTCGGTCAAGCGACCTTACGGAGTAGTCCAAGACGTCCTTGTGAAAGTGGATAAGTTTGTGTTTCCAGTAGATTTTGTAATTCTGGAAATGCCAGAAGACGAAGAGATGCCGATAATTTTGGGACGACCATTCTTGGAAACGGGGAGAGTCATGATAGATATGGATGGGGGCACTCTGACTTTGAAAGTTTATGATGAAGAGTTAAAAATCAATGTTCATAATACCATGAAGCATAAAGAGGATATTGGCACTAGTAGCAATATACAAGTGCTCCAACAAGTGGTAGAAAGTGATCATGTGGAGAGTGTATTGCAATTACCTCTCGAAAAAGTTTTGAGCATGTCAATTTTTGGAGAAAATGAAGAAGCTGATGATAATGACTTGGAGGTGATATCAATGTTGGAAACTCAACCTATCTTTAAAGGTTCTTGAACTCATAGGTGGGAAGATCTAAGGCAACCAATAGCATTGGGTTGCAATGAAGAAAAACCAAAAAGTTCAGAATTGAAACAGCTTCCGGAGAATCTTAAATATGTTTTCCTCGATTCTGAAGAAAAATGTCCTGCCATCATTAGCTCGAGCTTGAAAAATATACAAGAAGACAAGTTAATTGAAGTTCTGAAAAAGTTCAAGGGGGCTATGGGTTGGAAGATTGAAGACCTCAAGGGAATAAGTCCTACGATGTGCATGCACAAAATTCTCATGGAAGAAGATCACAAACCGGTGGTGCAGCCTCAAAGGAGATTGAACCCAGTTATGAAGGAGGTAGTGAGAAAGGAAGTTGTGAAGCTGTTAGATGCAGGTCTTATTTACCCGATATCGGACAGTTCATGGGTGAGCCCTGTTCATGTGGTACCTAAAAAAGGAGGTACAACGGTGATAGCTAATGAAAAGAATGAGTTGATTCCTACCAGAACGGTCACTGGGTGGCGAGTGTGCATAGACTACAGAAGACTAAATCTGGCCACAAGAAAAGATCACTTTCCTTTGCCATTCATTGACCAAATGTTAGAAAGATTGGCTGGGCATGACTATTATTGTTTTCTGGATGGGTACTCTGGATACAATCAAATTGCGGTTGCACCGGAGGATCAAGAGAAGACGGCCTTTACTTGCCCATACGGTATCTTCGCTTATAGGAGGATGCCGTTCGGGTTGTGTAATGCTCCAGCGACTTTCCAAAGATGCATGACTTCTATTTTTGCTGATATGCTTGATAAGCATATGGAAGTCTTCATGGATGACTTCTCGGTTTTTGGTTCCTCCTTTGATAATTGTTTGGCTAACCTTTCACTTGTTTTGCAGCGATGTCAAGAAAGTAATCTGATCCTAAACTGGGAGAAGTGCCATTTCATGGTACGAGAAGGCATTGTTCTTGGTCATAAGATCTCCCACAGGGGAATCGAAGTTGATCAAGCTAAGGTGGAGGTTATCTCAAAATTACCACCACCTGTGAATGAGAAAGGTATTCGAAGTTTCCTTGGCCATGCGGGATTCTACCGCAGGTTCATAAGGGATTTTTCAAAGATAGCCAAACCGCTGACCACTTTGTTAGTTAAAGACAGGACTTTTGTATTCGATAAAGAGTGTGCCGATGCATTTGAGACACTGAAAAATAAACTAGTGTCGGCACCCATTGTGATTGCCCCTGATTGGTCTCTACCCTTTGAGATCATGTGCGATGCTAGCGACATTGCAGTGGGAGCTGTACTTGGACAGCGAAGAGAAAAATTGCTTCATGTTATTTATTATGCCAGTCACGTTTTGAACCCTGCACAGATCAATTATGCAACCACCGAGAAGGAGTTGCTAGCTGTTGTGTATGCCTTTGATAAATTCAGGCAATATCTGTTGGGTTCAAAAGTGATTGTTTATACTGACCATGCTGCTTTAAAATATCTCTTTGCCAAGCAGGATTCAAAACCCAGACTTCTGAGGTGGATTCTACTTCTCCAAGAGTTCGATGTAGAGATTCGCGACAAGAAAGGGTGTGAAAACACTGTTGCAGATCACCTTTCACGAATGTCACCCATTGAGGAGACAGAAGAGCGGCGTCCAATAAAGGATGAGTTTGCTGATGAACACATCCTAGCTGTTATTGGAGTGCCTTGGTTTGCTGATTACGCAAACTACCTTGTTGGCGGTATAATACCTGACGATTTTGATTCTAACCGCAAGAAAAAGTTTGTTCATGATTGCAGGTTCTATCTATGGGATGACCCATACCTATACAAGAGAGGAGTAGATGGGCTGATAAGACGATGTGTGCCTGAGGAGGAGCAGAAGGATGTGTTGAGAGCATGTCATGACTCGGAATATGGAGGGCATTTTAGTGGGGATCGTACTGCCTCCAAAGTCTTGCAGTCAGGATTGTACTGGCCATCATTGTTCAAAGATTCCCAGGAAATGGTAAAAGAATGTGATAAGTGTCAGCGTACTGGGAACATTTCAAAAAGAAATCAAATGCCCCAGAATTTCATGTTAGAGGTGGAGCTATTCGATGTTTGGGGAATTGACTTCATGGGTCCGTTTCCACCATCATTCGGGAAGAATTACATCTTAGTTGCAGTGGACTATGTCTCAAAATGGGTGGAGGCGGTAGCTTTACCAACTAATGATGCAAAGGTGGTAGTCAAGTTTTTGAGGGAGAACATATTTGCTAGGTTTGGAGTACCGAGAGCACTTATTAGTGATGAAGGAACGCACTTCCTAAATCACCTCATGGAGAAACTCCTGCAGAAATACAATGTGAAGCATCGGATAGCCACCCCTTATCACCCTCAAACAAGTGGTCAGGTAGAGGTGTCTAATAGACAGCTCAAACAAATTCTCGAGAAGACAGTGAGTTCATCGAGAAAGGATTGGGCAACAAAGCTAGATGATGCGTTATGGGCTTACCGAACGGCGTTCAAAACACCCATCGGGATGTCACCATACCAACTTGTTTATGGAAAAGCATGTCACTTGCCTTTAGAGCTTGAACACAAGGCATTTTGGGCGACTAAATTTTTGAACATGGACTTGTCTCTAGCAGGAAATTCTAGGATCTTACAGTTACATGAATTAGAAGAGTTCCGGAATCGTGCGTACGAAAATGCCAAGGTTTACAAGGAACAAACCAAGAAGTGGCACGATAGGAGGATTCAGAAAAAAGAGTTATGGGAAGGACAGCTGGTCCTTCTGTACAATTCCCGTTTGAAGCTTTTTCCGGGAAAATTGAGATCCAAATGGTCGGGACCATTTATGGTTCATAAGGTGTTTCCTTACGGTGCAGTTGAAATAAAAAATCAAGCTAATGGAGACATCTTTAAAGTTAATGGGCAGAGATTAAAGCCATATTTCCAAGGTCAACCAGTGGGACAGGTTGATGTCATTCGTCTTGCTTAGTAGGACGATGGACCGTCGAGCCATGCGACGTTAAACGCAGCGCTCCGTGGGAGGCAACCCACGTTTGTTTCCGTTAACTTTCATTTTCTTTGTTTTATTTCGTTTCTTTTGTAGGTGGTAGAGTTTGGACCGGTAGTCGCAACTCGAGTTAAAAGGCACGGAGAGTATCCATTTGTGGTGCATTGAAAGCTAGCAACACGGGCACACGTGTGCATAAACACGGCCCGTGTTGAAAACTGCCTGAAAAGAAGAAATAAAAAAATTTAAAAATTGGCTTCAGCACTTGCAACACGGGCACCCGTGTGCAGCAACACGGCCCGTGTTGCCCTCAGCACGCCCCCAAATCTTCAAACCAGCTTTTTCACACGGCCGCCCGTGTGCAGGGACACGGACCGTGTGAGCAGTGCGGGCAGAATTTTTCAAATTTTTTCAAAAACCCCATGTGGGGCCCATCTCACTTATAACCAATCTTCTTCTTCTTTCCATTCATTCTTTCACTTTTCTTTCTCAATCTCCATTAAACCCTAGCCTCCACCTTCACTAAACTCATCAAACCACCATCAACCACCCATCAAAACACCATAGTGCTTTCACAAAAATCGTTCTACTCTCCATCCTCTTCACTTCTATCGGTTCAGATTTTTTATTTCGTGCATTTTTATTTTTCCGAATTTTTCCTTGTGTTATTTGTGTGCCTTTGTTAACTTTTTCTTGCAGAGCTATTACAATGCCTCCCCGAAAGACAACCTCACGCCGTAATGTTCGGGATGATTTTGCCGAACCCTCCCAACCGAGGCAGCGGGTCCGTCGCGCTCCAAGTCGGGCAACCGTGCGTAGAGGGGACCAAGAAGAGAATGCCCATGGCATTACGTTTGCACTTCCTGAACACAAAGCTAGGTATGATATTTTAGTGCAACGTAAATTGCTACCGACTAGATATATTTGTGATGATACTCTTATCAAGTTAGGCCTCAAAGATGAAGTCTACCGGATGTTTCACAACATCGGTATGTTGCCTTTTATGCTGTTTGAGGCACCGACTTATGAGGGCCTAACTTTGGAATTCCTGAGCACTGTAGATTTCAAATTGAGACACAAATGGAATGGCTCCGAAATGGAGTACTTTGGTGATCTAGAGTTTTATATGTTTGGGAATAAGCATGTGTTGTCTGTGGAAGAGGTAGGGGAGGCACTAAAATTACCATCCTCTGGACCAGGGGCTGCCCCTGAAACTTTTCCTGCTTGTGAATTCTGGGAAGCCATTACTGGTGCAGCTGGGTACAATCCGAGCAAGGCTAAGGCCTCGGGGATTCATAACCCCTGTTTCCGTTATGCTCAGAAAGGTTTGGCTTTTACCTTGTTTGGGAGGGGGGATAGTACAGGGGTCTGTGCGAAAAGAGAGCTATTTTTGTTGCATAACATGATTGAGGTAAGTCGGGTGAATGTCGCTGCTTTTGCTGCTAACCACCTGAAGCAAGTTGGTAATGCTTCTTGTGGAGAGATTTCAGTTGGGGGAATGATCTCTCAATTAGCTGAGCACTTGGATTATGTTCACTTGTTGAATGATGAGCCTTCATTACCGGGTAAGAAAATTGATTTGCAAACTCTTGTAAATCAGAGGATGATTATAGTAAAACCTGGGTATTACTCACTAACTGTCCATGGACAGCATGTTATGGCACTACCTGCACCTGATTCTGTTTCTATTGCAAATCGTGCTAACTGGTTATATGTAGCAACAGGTGAGTTTATGGGTGAAAGCCCTCCACATGACCATGATTTTGCAGGTGACGACATGGAGGATGACCTCCCCGCTCAAGATCGCCCTGTCCCGCCTCCTAGACAGTTTTTCCAGCACACTGTTGGATCATCTTCCATGACTCAGGATCAATGGGGATGGGTACAAACGGAGATTGGCGCTCTCCGCACCGAGCAAACACGACAGGGTGTTGAGTTGTTCAGGCAAGGAGCTGTGGTGGATGATGTCCAGGAGATGATGCGACGCCTCGTGTTGCAATTTCCTCAGAATCCTCCTCCTCCACCGCCTTATCAGTGAGATTGGTAATCTCCGTCACACTGGAATTAAAACATTGAGACAATGTTTAGTTCAAGTGTGGGGGAGGATTTATTTTGCTTTGCTTTCTGTTTCTTTTTGAATTCATAGTTTAGTTTGTTTAATTTGAAATTTTTTCTTTTGTCTTCTGTTTTTATGTTTATTTCAAGTTTGCAGTGCTGCCATTGTGTTACCTGGTTGGATACAAGTCGGAAGGGGGCGAATGACTAGATAGTGGTTGAACAACACATCTCACACTTTATCTCTACAGGCACCACGGAAGTTGACACAATCATAGAAAAGAAGGTTGGACGCAATGAGGAAAACACTGAACCAAGAGAGAGTATGGTGAACTTTGGAGGAAAGGAAATTGCAGAACACTTAGAGCACTGTGAAGCATGCAAGCTTAACCTACCCGGTGAGATGTCAGAGCCAAATTTATAACATCCTTATGAGAGCTCAGTCAGGTATGGCACTATTCACTTTGATTTTGCGTATTTTCTCATAACACAAGCACACTATGAAAGCACACACTGAGGCAAGTTCTTTCTCCGTAACCCCGAGCCTTTCTAGCCATCCCGTATTCATGTTATCCATCGTTAACCCCCTTTGAGCCATAATAGTTGTTTTGTTTATTGTGTTAGTATGTTTATCACCCGTTATCTCATTGTGCATGTCATCGCTCGGTATTCATGATTAATCACTGGTAAGACACTAAAAGGATCTAAGTGTGGGGTTGTGAACCATTGAAAAGGGAGGCAAGAATATAAAAAAAAAAGAATATCATAAAAAAAAAAAAAGAGAAAAAGATGAAGATGATCTTGTGAAAACAACAAAAAGAGGTTTAAATTTCAAAGAAAAAAAAAGAGATATTTGCCTCGGTCCACTTTTAATCTGAAAAAGGTTCACACCCCATTCTTATGATTCAAATCAAAATGAGTAGAGAAGTGAATCCTATGTAATGCCGAGCACCTAAACCATTTGTTATCCCGTTCTTTGTTTTCCCACCATACCCAAGCCACGTTACATCCCTAAGACCTCATAAAGTGTGTGTAATCTCTGTGTGTAGTGAGTTGAGAATTTATTCAAAGTTGAAAGTAATATGCATGCCTTGATTCTATGAGTGTAGACACTTTAACCCGGAGAGATTTTGTGAGAATGTGAAAAGCTTGCAGGTGAAAAGGGTGTTCGAAAGTGGGAATGCCATTGATAGTCTGAAGAAGGAAACTTTACACTCGATTGCTAAGTGTAGGAATCTTGCGAAAAACCGGATTGTGTTGTGGAGAAAAGAGTCTCGTCGGTGACCTTTGTTTTGACTCGATACATCACTTGAGGACAAGCAATGAGATAAGTGTGGGGTTGTGATCGGTCACCATTTCTAGTAAGTTTCCGCACCTTTTCCGACTAAAAATCATAATCTTGGTAATACTATGTGGCATTGTTATAGGTTTTGTTAGTAAGTTTCTTGTTTGTTGATTGTGTGATGTTGTTGCATGATTAGTATGTTCTGAGTATTATTCAAGTGCCGTTTTATGCGTTGGTTGTTAGTTTGTGTGTGGTCAGGTTAATGCACGGGAGAGGTCGAAGTTATGGCGCGCACAAGCGAGAAAAGAAGCCAAAAGAGCCAAAGCTGAGGTCAACACGGGCACCCGTGTGTGTGCACACGGCCGTGTCAAAAGATGGCTGGAAAGTTGTTTTTGGGAAGCAAAACAGAGGTTTCACACGGGCACCCGTGTTCCTGCACACGGCCCGTGTGGAAAGATGCGTGGAAAGGCAATTTTTGAGAGCTGACCAGAGGAACAACACGGGCACCCGTGTTCCTGCACACGGACCGTGTTGTTAGGCGCGGGCAGATATTCAAGTTTTGTAATTTTGAAAGCTTGGGTCTCATTAAGGGTATTTCGGACCTTTCGGATACTGGGGATGTGAGCCAACACTACTAAAACCTAACGGGAAGAAGGATTGAGGCATCTGGGATCATTGAGCATAGAGAATTACAGAGAAAGAAGAGTCAAGGGTTTTGGAAGAGATCTTCAAGAGCACTCGCGATTGGAGATCATATCAACCGATAATTTCTTGTAATGACTTCAATTACTCTTGTTATTTTCTTAAACATTATGAGTAGCTAAACTATACTATGCTAGGGTGATGTCCCTAAATCTTGTCATGTAATGAATTGTTAAAACCGTTGTTGATGATTTTGATGTTTTTATAAATTGAGTTTATGATTCAAAGATTTTCATGCTTCATTGTATTGGAAAATATTTGGTCGATCTATGATTAGGGTTAGGTTTGACACACCACTCTAATGCATTTTGAATCAAAACATTAACGGTAAATCGCTTAGGAATAAGGATTTCACCATAGTGATCATCCATTCTAGAACACGATGCATATTGCCTTAATACTAAAATCAATTATTGAGGAATTGAAATTGACTTTTAAGTATTAAGAAGTTCTCCACTAAGGAATTAGGGAAAACTATTTTATAGAATTGATACTCAATTGTGGTCACATCTTTTCATGAACAACGGTGTTTTCAAGGGGTTACATAAGATTTATACATCAACCTTAGCATACTTTCTCATTTGTGAACCAAATCATCATTTACTTGTCATTGTTAATTATAAACAATTAGTAGTTTCATCAAGCAAATCAAAAACCCAACAATAGCTTTTTGTTCAATTGAAATTGAGTACTGGCTTATACTTTACTCGCAGTCCTTGTGATCGATACTTGGATTCAACTCCATTTTAATAACTACATCGGTATCAAAAGTAGTACACTTGCTATTTTCCGATCAACGCGCCCTGGACAGAAAATGATTTTACTATATAAAGAGTAATTCTGATTTTTGGAGAGAGATATTACATTCTTAAGAGCTCATAAACCCTAATCACTGTAGCAAACTAATAGTTGAAGATTGGAAGCTTTGATCGTCGATTAATTGCCTTTGATGCTTGTTGATCTTCATCCTTTACTTCTTGAGCAAGCTACCATTCTCATGGATAGCTAAATCTCTTTTGTATCAAGATAAGATGTAATCTTCCTAGCTTTTTGTATGTGTTCTTGTGAATATATTATGTATGAACAAGTGATGATCAATATAGATGGTTTAGTTTGTTTATTAAAGCTTTTTCTTTGGTATAAGTGTTTGAGACATCAATATTTGTATCTAGATCTAACTTTATCATCTATCAAACTATAAATTGCAGACATGGATTTAGCGTTTGATGTTTACTTAGTATCGGTTTTAAAACGTTATTTGTATTGTTTAAAGGATGGAGAAATCGTCGGTTAAACAATACGGTAAATCTAACTATATCATTGCGGACACGGATGATATAGGCGTCGATACGTAATTATGTTGATCATTACCATGTTCATATACGTATATTTATAAGGAGACATACAAATTTAGGTCGATGAAATCGAATCTTGATACATTTTCTTTAACTTAGAACTTTCATTAATTTACTCTTTGCTACTAAAAGAATTGAATGATCTTTTGCAAACCTAAAACTAAAGTAACATTAACTCAAGACAAAATAGGCTATAGAACGGCGGTGATATCGCAATAATCCCTGTGGATACGATAATAACGAAAAGTACACCACAATACTCTTTCAACACTCACTCGTCACAAATTTAAGCTTATCGACCAGTTATACTCAACCTACGATACTCGTCATTACCATCATGTGTCTCTCACATCAGTGTCCATCTCTATAGCACCTACGAGACAATTCACAACTGAGGTTATCTCAAACGCAAAGCTGCGAGAACATTTGCATTCTCGCGTCGACAATCTCTCGCGCGCCGCTCAAACGAAAAGCATTAAGCTTCAACACACAAGTGATTGTCAGCTCTAAATCTATCTCTAGAGTTTAGAAACTAACAGAAATCTATCCCTAATCAGAATCTGCGAAGTTTATCTCTAAAGCAACATAAATCCTAAACATTAAGGCAAAAATATTAAGGAAGATAACAATAACGATTCGTAAAACAAGTTTTTTACAACGCCATTAGCGATAAATATACATAAGATTCAAGTAAATATACAAACAAAACTCAACACAAAAGAAATACACAAAGAAGAAGAGAGATAAACCAAACATCTCACGGGTTGTCAGCTCCGATTGATAAGAAATCCACCTTCGATCATCTAAGTGCATGACCTAGTGTTGTTTTCTAAGCTAATCCTAATCTAAGAATGAAGGTGATGAATTTGGGTCCAAAAACTCCCCAAAAACATAACCTAGAATTATGTCAAATGAAGAAATATAAACAAAATTCTGTGCAGGCTCGCTCAGTGAGCTGCACTTATTACAAAATATCTAGTATAGTAAATACAATCTCGCTTAGCGGGCTAGCCTCGCTCAGCGAGCTCAGAAAATATGCAAGTCTTTGTTTTTAGTTCATGGAAGCGCGCTGGAAGTCCGCTTAGCGAGCTTTCTGTATAATTTCCTTATTTAGCTCCAAAACTGCGTAATCGAAGTCGTGCCTTCAACACTTTATTCCTCAAGGCTCTGATATGCATAAATACCTATAAAACAAAGGAAAAACTATCAAACGGTACATAAAACGAATCAAAACTCAATTATGATAATATCTACACAAAAGTTGTGATTTTATCATAAAAACTATAAGAATTGAATCGATAAGTGACACAAATATATACTCAAAATAACGACATTTTGGCACTTATCAAACTCTCCCCAACTTGAAACTTTGTTTATCCTCAAATAATGTCAAATAACACAAAGAATCAAAAGTAATAAATCAAAGAATCATGAATCAACAAGTTTAGAAAACCAAAAACAAATGTATGGCTCAACACAAAAACGTATAAACAAAGTAAATACTTACCATTATCCTACAACAACAACAACATGTAAACGAAACGAATCCTAAATACAAAAATCATACAAAATATTCTAAAACAATACAACCTCACATCATGAATCACGCTTAGCAAAAATTTATCAATGAATGAAGAACACACAAAGGTGAAGGACGTTTAACACTCATCCAACAATCTTGCAAACAAAAGATTAAATTATGCATTCATCCAAAAATCACATTGAAAATACAAAAGCAAGAATCACAAGGGCTTTTCAAGGTTGTAATGTGGATTGGTTAACAAACAAGGGATAAGTCCTAAGGCTAATCGAAACAAAAACTTGCCTAAACCTAAGGGAGTGATCAATTCACAAAGGTTCAAAATATTTTTGATCAAACTTTTTCCTTATCCACAAATTTCTCAAACCAAAACATACTACTTATTAGCACACAATTATTACATACTCTTTTCTTTTTGTTTTTCAAAACTTTTTCACATTTTTTTCTTTTTCTTTTCTTTTCTTTTCAACCTCATGGCAACTAACCACAAGTGCACAATCATTTTTCTCCCCAACTTGAATTCAACCACATCATAATATGAATACTCCATACTTTCTAAGGCAAGGTAAAAATTCATACAACAACACAAAGTTGAGGGTTCAAGAAAAAAGAATCAACATCCATACAAAAATAGGTGAACTAAATGCAAGCATAGAAGTTCAAGAAATAACATGGATGTTGACAAAAAGCTCAAATGGGTTAACAAATGATCACACACTCACAAGGTGAATTGACTATTTGGCTAAGGTGGTTGTGCTCAAAATGCCTTGATCCTTTTCATGCTTTCATAAAATTAACATAAACAAAAGATTAAGCATAATAAAATCCAGTTAAAACAAAGGTTGTGGCCTCCAACATATATGAACAATGGAAAGTTTCCTCACATTTATGGTTTGGAAACTAAAGTGATTCAATCAAAAAGCAAGTAATGCAAAAGAATGAATAACATGGTATTTTTACAAATGAAAAGTTTTCTAAACATGCTATGTTATAGAAAACGATAAATGATTACCTTGAATGATACGACTTCAAAGACAATATCTTACCATACATTTGCAAGTTAAAACACTCAAGCTTCGGAAAATCACCTAAAAAATCTTTGATTAACGAACAAAATTGACAACAAACAACCACAAAAGAATTAGAAAAACAAAAATATTATATACTACTAATTATCCTTGGTGAAAGTGGGAGAAAGGCGAGCCAAATGGAATCCACTGACGCCAAGCAAACATTATGCATTTTTCTGTGCTCGCTAAGCAATGACAGTAAAAATTAGAAAAACCAGAACACCAACAGTTCTTCCAGCTTGCTTCCACTTCACCTAAATACCTTATAAACAGAAATATAGACAACATTTACAACCGTTAGGGTACCTCCCAACAAGCACATGTTTTACATCGTTAGCTCGACGCCTTTATTGTATTCGTGCTCAGAAATTAGCTTCCTCTCGTCATGCCATGGTGACGTCTCACCGCACAAGCCTAAAGGAAGTGTCCTAACCAACCACTCAACAAACTTTACAGGTACAAATATATACAACAATTATACGAACATAAAAGGAGACGCAAGTATACAAATATGTACACTAACAAACACATATATACAAGTATGCAACACATACAACTATTGTTATACAAAAAGAGAAAAATTGGTGAATGTTGGATTCACAAGTTGAAAAGTGAATATTTTGAATAACAAACTGGTCCGATCTCAACGTGTTTCACCAACACTCACCAACAAAAGTATACTTGTATATAAACATAAACAAGTAAACATGTACAAGTAAATATATATATATATATATATATATATATATATATATATATGTGTGTGTGTGTGTGTGTGTGTGTGTGTGTGTGTGTATACATGTGAAACTATACAATATATACGTTATAAACAAAGCTCAAAACCACGGAAACTATTGTGATGCAATTCAAACAACCATCCCCGACAACGGCGCCATTTTGTTGAAGCAGGTATAGCGACAAGCAACAAAATATTTGGAAATATTTATTTAGAAATTATCGTGTCCACAGAGATGGTGGAATGCCATTCAACAGTTTATATGGTTTCGAACTCGGGTTTGAATGAACAAAAGTGTAAAAAGATATAGACATGAAAAAAATAAACACATTCTTAGGAGAGAAATAACTTATCCGGCATGTAAATATACTCACTTGTCAAAACCTTAAACTTATCGACCAGTTATACTCAACCTACGATACTCGTCATTACCATCACGTGACTCTCACATCAGCGTCCATCTCTGGAGCACCTACAAGACAACTCACAACTGAGGTTATCTCTAACGCAAAGCTGCGAGAACATTCGTATTCTCGCGTCGACTATCTCTCGCACGCCACTCAAACGCGAAAACATTAAGCTTCAACACACAAGTGATTATAAGCTCTAAATTTAACTCTAGAGTTTAGAAACTAACAGAAATCTATCCCTAATCAGAATCTGTGAAGTTTATCTCTAAAGCAACACAAATCCTAAACATAAATGCAAAAAGATTAAGGAAGATAACAATAACGATTCGTAAAGCAAGTTTTATACAACGCCACGAGCGATAAATATACATAAGATTCGATTAAATATACAAACAAAACCCAACACAAAAGAAATACACTAAGAAGAAGAGAGATAAACCAAACATCTCGCGGGTTGTCAGCTTCGATTGATGAGAAATCCACCTCCGATCATCCAAGTGCATGATCCAGTGTTGTTTTCTAAGCTAATCCTAATCTAAGAATGAAGGAGATGAATTTGGCTCCAAAAACTCCCCAAAAACATAACCTAAAATTATGTCAAATGGAGAAATATAAACAAAATTCTGTGCAGGCTCGCTCAGCGAGCTGCACTTATTATAAAATATCTAGTACAGTAAATACAAACTCGCTTAGCGGACTAGCCTTGCTCAGCGGGATCAGCTTGCTCAGCGAGCTTAGAAAATTTGCAACTCTCTGTTTTTAGTTCATGGAAGCGCGTTGGGAGTCCGCTTAGCAAGCTTTCTGCATAATTTTCCTTATTTAGCTCCAAAACTGAGTAATCGAAGTCGTGCCTTCAACATTTTATTTCTCGAGGCTCCGATATGCATAAATACCTATAAACAAAGGAAAAACTATTAAACTGTACATAAAATGAATCAAAACTCAATTATGTGAATATATACACAAAAGTTGGGATTTTATCATAAAAACTATAAGAATAGAATCGATAAGTGACACAAATATATACTTAAAATAACGATATTTTGGCACTTATCACGCATCCTTCTTTATGTGTCGACAAATGATGTATAAATTACTTTATGTGTCGACACATACGTGTTTTGTGTCGACTCATGTACCATCATTTTAAAGCATAAACTTTCTGTTTCTTGGTGTCGACTCATGACATGCCTCAGTTCGACACATGCATCAATATTTGTCATTGTGTCGACACATAACTTGCTTGTGTTGGCACATACTGAAGCAAATTCCAAAAGTCAATTTTTCTATTGAGTTTCTAGGTCCTTCTTTTGTCTCCAAGTCTCACACCTATATATATATATATATATATATATATATATATATATATATATATATATATATATATATATATCATACATGCATCTTTTTCAATTTGATGAAACTGTAAACACATACTAAGATTTCTCATCATCTTCAACCTCTATGCATACACATAAATAAAGTATACATAATCATTTATTGTTTGGGTGCCATATAGACTTAATTGGTAATCCTGGGACAACAACAACTCACAATTTGGATTCGACCGAGTGAAGGCTTTGAAGAACAATGGTTTCTTGCAAAGGAGTAGCGCGATACGTTGAATCAATTGGTGTTTGTTGGGTGACTTGATCAAGTTCAGATCAAGGGAAGAGAAGGGCAATGATCAATATCAAACTTAGGGTTTGTAGGGTTGAGTTGCTTGACATCTCTTGTAAACAATTTTTGCATAGTAAGATTGATATCTTAATTCTAAATTGGAATTAGGGGTAGAACTTAGTCGTAGCGAGGGCGACTGGTGAATTGCTTAAACAACTCCTCGTGTCATCCCCCCCTCTCTCTCTCTCTCTATCTCTTTATTTCTCTTGCATTTAAATTTTCATTATCAAATTATTTAAAACATTGATCGAGCGATTGATTCTTAGAAAAATTTTGGAAATTGTTTTGATAGTAGTTGAGTTGTTGATATTATTGCAATCACTTTGATTGGAAGAGGAATTGAGTATCAACAAACTTGAAAGAAATTTCTGAAAAATCGATCGCACACCAAGTGTTCGATAATTTGACACTTGGCTGTTTTGTGTTTTAAATTGGTTGGAAATTAATTAGCTTGTGAATACTTGAGTTGTTAATTTGATAATTCAATTGTTAGCTTCGATTGTCTCAATGTCATACCATCTACAGTTGCACATATCCGAGTTCTAATAACTTGTTCGGTTTAGATGACTTTCGATCTAAACGCGAAACTTCCACTGGCCAAAGTTTAAACTCTTTTCAAAAATTTTAAAATTTGTAATTTTGAATTAAAAGATCTATTCATCCTTTCTAGATAAGTTCTTGTCATCTAACATATGAAAATAGTCAATAGAATCATGGGATGTCTTAAGGACATAATAGACTATAATCTTATGCCCTAAAACCTGATGGTCGGAGAAATAAGTTGATTAGTTTTTGTGATTCAAATCAGTATGGAAAAAAAGTTGAAAGAAGAAGTGCAATTATATATGTATTCAAGCTATTCAATTCTCCAATTTTATGGCGCTTTAAGGAGTAAGCAATGGCAGTCATGTCTTCTAGTGAAGCTGAGTGTAGCTTAGCCTCCAATGCACTTGCTCAAGGAGAGCAAGCTTTGTCGATTTAAATGAAGATAGACAAAGAGGAAAAAGAAAAACTAAATTTCATATGGAAGAAGAAAACACATAAAAACTAAATTTCTTTTTCTTTTTTAGCATTTATAAACCCAACTATTAGTATATAAGTATATATAATTGGTTCATTAGTAATGGTACACAAAAACAATAATATAAACAAAAATTATATATATATATATATATATACACTGTCGGTGTAAAATACTTTACACAGTCGGCGCATCACAATCAGTACTCATTGATATTACTTTATATGCATTTAAAATAAAAGTCAACAACTTACAAAAATCTAACGGCTATGATTAATTGACAGTGTAAAATGCACTGGGTATTATTCTATATATATATATATATACAAAAAAAATTATATTTGTTTTTTTCTCTTTCTTCTATGTATAAGTATTAGAGTAATGTTATTCTTACACCCATATTAATATTATACACCATACTTACACCAAACACTGTTCACCGTATTTATACGGTGAACAGTGTTTTTTAAAATAAAATAATTATTTTTATTTTTATTTTTAAAATTAAGGACGACACCGTTCTTGTACGGACGTGCATTAACCAACTTCATTACTGTATTAACCAAATTTTTACACTGCATTAACCAAGTTTGATGAATGCTAAAAATTATTTTTAATACCTGGATGTTGCATTAACCAATTTCATTACCGTATTAACCAAGTTTTTACACTGCATTAATCAAATTTGGTGACTACTATAGTACTGTTCATGGGTGTAAGAATAGCATTACTCAAATTTGGTTAATGCAGTGTAAAAACTTGGTTAATGCAGTAATGAAGTTGGTTAATGCAACGTCCAGGTATTAAAAATAATTTTTAGCAGTCACCAAACTTGGTTAATGCAGTGTAAAGACTTGGTTAATGCAGTAATGAAGTTGGTTAATGCAACATTCAGGTATTAAAAATAAGGGTCATGCTAACATGTGCCCTAAGGGCATATGTTAAGGATACTATAAATAGAAAATGTTAAATGTAATTAAATATAATAAAATCATATTTAAAGTTTCGATACATTAAATGCACGCGTTTCAAGAAAAAATTCTATAAATATCTCATTAACATGTGCCCTTGGGGCACATGTTAGCTTTTCCCTAAAAATAATATTTAGCAGTCATCAAACTTGGTTAATACAATGTAAAAACTTGGTTAATGCAGTAATGAAGTTGATTAATGCACGTCCGTACATGAACAATATCGTCTGTAATTTTATAAATAAAAAATATTTTTTATAAATATTATCATTTTATTTTAAAAAATATTGTTCACCGTATAAATACGGTGAACACTGTTTGGTGTAAGTATTGGTGTATAATATGGGCGTAAAAATAACATTACTCTAATATTAACTATAGTCATAACATTAAATGATGATGAGTTGTTAACAATCTTTGACCAAAGAGAATTTAAAAATGATATCTAAGAAAGTAACTTAATTGAAGACAAAAGGGTAAATATAAACTCATCATAATAACCTAAAAAGCCTTAGACGTGTCAATCAAGGGACCACAAAAGTCCTCCAATAATTTGCAAACCCTTTTGCTCAAAATTTCAATGTCTAGTTGGTGAAGAAAAATAAAAACAAATTATTGAACTTATTTATTTGTCAGCTTGAAATAGCTTCTATAATATAAAATTAGTATCAACTCTATAATGTCCTTCATTCATATATAGCTTTCTATTCTTGTATCAAATCCAATTTCACATCCAAACCCGTGACCATATATCATAATGCAACTCTTCTAAGTTGAATTATCAAAAACTGATTAATTTCTGCTTCTGATTTTTGATCCAGAATGAGTTCTCATATGGAAATTTCATCAATCAGAGGGTTACCTGAATTGGTAAGATACATAGATTGAAAGATACATGTTAGATGAAATTTTCTATGAACTTTTTGAATGTTTTGTACTATGTTTTCTGATTTTTTTTTTTGCAGGGATTAATAGAGGATGCTAACTTTCTACATCAATGGAATAATCACTTAAGTTCTATTGATACAAATAACTTAAGTGCTTCTGAGTTTGGAGATGCTTTACAGAAACATTTTCTGTCAAATAATCAAAACTTCAACAACAAAACATGCATGGAAGCTTCTGCGAAACAGCTTAAAAATAACAGCTGGAATTACAACAATAGTAATCTTCAAACATCAGAGTCACAGTATGCGAATCTTCTTTCGTTTGCTGATTCGAATTACGCGAATCAGTTGGGACTATTGAAGCCGAAGTCTGAGATGATGGCGTGTCCGAAAATCGATAATAGTAGTAGTACTACTATTGCGAATATGTTGATGAATCAAGGTAACTTGTTGGAGAATCATGAAAACCATGTGTTTAAGGCTTTTCATGAGGCGAAAGATGTTGAGACGAGACCGAGTAAACTTTCTCAAGCTCATGATCACATTGTAGCTGAAAGGAAGCGCCGCGAGAAGCTTAGCCAGCGGTTCATCGCTCTATCGGCTCTTGTTCCAAACCTAAAGAAGGTATGGTATATCAAATAATGTTGTTTATGTTAATGTACTTTTGATGTTATTCATTAGGGTTTCTGAGCAGAGCCGTCTTTGAAGGTATATAAGACAGGCTATATCACAGGGCCTCAAATTTACCACGGTGGCCTCATAATAGATTTGTCATGGACGACTAAACCATAGGGTCCCCGAGTTGTTCAATCATGACTAACTTACACAGAGTCTCTTAAACCCTAAGACGGCCCTGGTTCTGGGTTTAGAATAGTTGCTTATATATGTGTTGAACATATGTTGAAGTTTGTTAATATTTTTTATTTTTCTGCATGTAGATGGACAAAGCTTCTGTTCTTGGAGAAGCTATAAGGTACTTGAAGCAAATGGAAGAGAAAGTGAGTGTTCTTGAGGAGGAACAGAAGAGGAAGAAAACTGTGGAATCTGTTGTAATTGTCAAGAAATCTAAACTTTCTTATGATGCTGAAGACACTTGTTCAGAGAGTGATAATACATTTGATGAAACATTACCTGAAATTGAAGCAAGATTTTGTGAAAGAAGTGTTCTCATAAGACTTCATTGTTTGAAAAGTCAAGGAGTTATAGAGAAAACAGTGAGTGAAATTGAAAAACTTCATCTAAAAGTCATCAATAGCAGTGCCTTGACTTTTGGGAATTTCACCCTTGATATCACCATTATTGCTCAGGTAATTTCCCTATCAAACTATATGATTTTTTTAACACGGACACCTCTGAACAAAAATATATATAGTGTCTGATACCAACAAGACACTAACACATATAATGATGTTCAAACTCTTACTGATATTGATGTGTTAGTATCGTGTTAGTATCACTGTCGTGTCCAAGTCACTACATATAGGTTATGATTCATCGTGATTAAAATTTATGCGACAAAATGTATTAAGTGTCTGGTACATGTTGGTGCCTTGACACCGATAGAACACCGACACATACGATGATGTTCAAACTATTACGGTTGAAATGTTAGTATCAGTGTCGTGTCTATGTGAGTGCGTATAGGTTATGATTAATTGTGAGTAAAATTTATGCGACAAAATTGTCTATGAATTATATCATGATTTTATTTGCAGATGGATGTTGGATTTTGCATGACATTGAAGGAACTTGTGAGAAAGCTACGATCAGCATATTCATCTTTCATGTGAACAAGTTTCATAATTTGTTCACTACTACAATCAAACCATAAAGCACTTAAATTTTAAGCTCTTCATCAATAATAATCACGTTTGCAGTCATTAAATCATTTTCATAAAAAAATGTTTGCTCTAAAGGTTCATTTTGCAGAAGGGTTTTTTAGTCTTTTTTGCATGGTCAAATTGTTCACCATGTTATCATCATGACATCATGTACCCTTTTGTTTCAAGAATGTAGGGCTTTTTTTTGGGGTAAAATTGAAAGTTTCAATTAGACCCATTTACGTCAATTAGCTTAATATGTTGACAAAACATGTCTTTATTTGTAATCTTTTTATTTATTTTATAGTTGATAGTAATGGATCCATTATTTATAATATCTTTTCTTTATTTTATTATATTTCTAGTCTTTTTTATATAATTAACATTAATATTTAAGATGGATATATACATTATTCATATAAATATATTATCACTAAACATGATAATTATTTTTATTAGAAATTTGAGCTTATCGATTTTATGTGTAAACATTAATTAGTTTTATGACTAGGTCAATTAATTTTCAGCTAAGGGAGGAAGGAACTATCAATTTTGTGGGCCATGGGCAATCAACATTATTGGGATAAAATCCAAAAATATATTATTATTGTTATTATGACAACGATGTGATGACGATGCAATAATATAATGTATTTTTTTTGGATAATTTATTGGGGTGTGGATAATAAAATTAAAAGTTGTGAATTCATTAATTAATTGTTAATTAATTGATTGAGAGAAGGGGTAAACGAGGTGTATATTTTAATGTTGATGCTAAATAATGTTAGAAGGATTAAAAAATTGTGTTAGAATTTAGGGACAGTAATTTTTAGTAAATTCTTTGGTATTTGATGAGTTTAAATTGGATATTAGTACTTTAGTGTAAATTATATTTTAATTTTAATTTATTTAAAAATAAAATAAAATAAATAAGTGATGTGACATTAAATTTTATTATTTAATTGGACGAAAGTACCGGTACCTAGTTAAACTAAAAGATACAAAAGTGTTCATCTAACTTCTATAGTGTTAAGAATGCTCGCTCTTTAAAAATTTTAAGAGTGTCAATAGAGTAATTTTTTTTATAAAAGATATGAATATTAACGATATGTCTCTGTTATCATCGAGGATTAAACTCTAAATTAATAATTTTCGTATATTTAACCAACTAACACATAAAAAGTTAAACAACACATCCACATTTTTAGTGTATTTGTTAACAATATTGTTTCGAGCCGATTATATTGATCTCCGACCGACTACTTTGAAGAAGTTGTGATTCTTTTAGAACCTTCTCAATATACGAGAGCTACTCTACAGATAAGTATTAGGAATCTAAATCTTAGATATATCCAACACTTCTCTGCAACTTTAACAAATAGTACGTTGTTACTTCATCTGCATTATACATAGAAAATGCGTCAGTTTTAGGTATTCAATTTAAATTTTCAATCTTCCTTCACTTTTCTCACTCACACATACTTAAGCATTAGAGTGCTAATCTTGCAGGTTAGTCCCTTCTCCGCCGCATCAGAAGCTCAGGTCCGCTCTAATTTGGCGACAGAACAAATATATACTTTTAAATTGCTAAAATGTTGGTTACTAATGTTTTCATTTATTTTACTTTTACCAGTATTCTAAGATATTCCTTAGTTTCTTCATATTTAATAATCGTGGCTGTTGGAACATACAATCACACAATTAGTAAACAATGGAGGATTTGAGTATGTGGAGAAAGAGAAAATGAGGGAGAAGAGAATTAGAGAGAGATATAATTTAGGATGAGAATTATGATTTTGTTCATTCTACATTACAAACATACCATCATGGTATTTATACAACAATTAGGATACAAAAGCATCAAGTCAAAAGTCATAAAAGTCAAAAAAATCGGGGTTGTAACCGGTTTACACAAACCTGTAATCGATTACAGCTAACATAAAATTGAAAAAAATATCAGGTGTAACATGTTACTGCAAATGCGTAGCTGATTACAACATCTCCAAAAGTGTTTTTCTGCATCTTATTTGACCCTTTTTTATGCCTGTAACCGATTACTGTAACACCCCATATTTTCTAATTTTAATTTAATCGGAAATTAAATTATTATTTAGAGTTATTTGGTATTTTGTTGAATTATTGGAAAATTATGGATTAAGGGCCATTTGGGCCGGATGGTGAGATTAGTAGTATGTGGGTGCTAAGTGAGTAAGCCCATTACTAACTATTTTATGCTTTCATAAAATAAAGGAAATAAGGAAAAAGAGTCAGAACGTGAAAAATGAGAAGTTGAAGAGAAGAGCTGAGGAACGTAAAGAGGAACCAAAGAGGAAGAGGACCAAAAGCAAGAATTTGGCTAAGGTAAGGGGAGACTCTTCCAATTATCATCTCTTATCGTGTTATGAATGATAGGGCATGATTGGGGATATTGTTTGGGTCAATTTGATCATATGTCAGAGTTAGGTTTTGGGATAATTTTAATAGAAGTTGAATAATTGATGAATACCTCTGTGAATTCTATATAGAATTGTATGTTAATTGATGTTTGTGTTGTGGGTATTGTATCAATTGTTGTGTTGTTGCGTTCTTCCATGAACATTGAATCTGAGTTATGAGTTTCCAATAATTGGATAGAAAGTTAGGTTTTAATGTGTAAAACTGACATAGGATAATAGATTGATGAAATTGGATGAATACCATATGTTAATGTGTGAAAAGATGGTGTTTTAGATTTAAAATAGTAGCCTGTTATGAGTGAAAACGAGTGGAAAACGTACTGGTGCGAAATTGCATATTTTTGGAGAAATACTGGTCTTTTGCGTATGGAATTCTGTCATACGCGTATGGGATGAGGCCATACGCGTATGGGTGTGTTCATACTCGTATGGGAAATTTCAGTGTAAAATTAGTTCTGTTGATTCGCGTATGGAATGGATGATACGCGTATGGGTTTGGGTGATACGCGTATGGGAGGTGCCATACGCGTATGGCTTCTGTGTGTAAAAATTTTGTTTTGTGATTTTCTTCGAAAGTTCAATGATGCGTAACTTTTGATCCGTAATTCCGTTTTTAGTGCCGTTTTGAGTATGATGAACCTCATGAGATAACCTATGAGTTTAAATGATAAAATGAGGTGTAGCTTTCAATTAATTTTGAATTATGAATTTATTGCTTGATGAATGATGTATTGTACATATATATGATGAGATATGATAATACATGCTATGTTTTAAACATGATTCGTATGATGATTTGTTTGATTGTGTAATGGAGCTCATGAGATATTTCATGTGATGATATTAGTATGATGTGAATACTTTGTTCGTTTGATGGATGATATATTGTTGACATATATGATGGGATGTGACAATATAAGATGTGTTTGAAAACATGATTATGTGATGATTGTTGAGAATGGTACAATGATGATTGACTTGTTTTGGAAGATGTGAATACATGTATATTCTTACTTTTGATGATGATGATTAGTGTAATACATGTATGTTCTGTAATGATGGTGATGATGATTGATTTGTGATGAATGATGCTGATACATATAAACATACTTAATAATGATGATGATGATGATGATGATGATGAAATGAGTATAGGATGATGGTACTCATAGAATGATGATGATGAAAGTATGTTGTATATATATTTGCATGCATTCATGACCATTTGATGAGGGCTGAATCCTAATGATGAGAGGATTCAGTGAAGGGCAAGATTCCCATTATGTGGAATCTGTGCTGGCAGGGCCGTATCTGGATGATGATAGATCGGTCGGTGGATAATTCCACTGGTGATGTTTGGTACCACATGCATAGAGTCAGTTGCATTCATATGCATGAATTTGATAACATGACTGAATGTACTTCATTGTTATGATTGGTATTGTGTGTTTTGTGTGATGATGGATTATCTGAATATAGATGGATTGGGTGAATAATATAACTATTGATGTGTTGTTATTTATGATGCAATAATATTTGTTAATTGCGAATGAGACTCACCCTTACACTATATTTTTCAGATTGAGGATAGCGGCTCCGACTTGGTGAGGATTAGCTCATGAGTCGCTATGTTTTTTAGCATCGGGTCATGCTCTGATAGATGTAACACTGGGGGAAACGCTGGTTTAGAGTTTATGATGATACTCTATTTTTGTTTAATTTATTTAAGGATTAATACATCGATGATGTGATGTAATTTGATGATGTTATTCCGCTGTGTCAACATGATATATTATGAATTATGAGTTATAATGAAATGTTCCTTAGTGAATGCATGACATTGACGGATGATGTTTATTTATTATGAATTATGACGCCCTTGTGCATGTTACTCTGATTTATTTAATTAATTTCCGCGGGGTTTAGAAGGGTGTTACAATTACACCCCCCCCCCCCCCCCCCCGTGTTAACCGATTACCGCACTTGAAATACTTCAAAAACACTTAACACACCACCTTATTTCAAGTGCTTCAAGTCTTCCATGCACATACTCATCTTCAACCTTTTGTAAACATCATTTGTGTCTCCCTTAGTCAATAAATCAGCAACTTGGTCTTCATTTATACAATATCCCATCCTTAACTTTCCTTCACTAACAAGTTCCCTCAAGAAGTGAAACCTCATCTTAATATGTTTGCTCCTCCCATATGCAATTAGGTTCTTCGTAAGATTAATCGCAGAAATGTCATCAACCAAGAGTGTAAGAGCCTCACCCTCACTGCTGCCCAGCTCCTTCAATATATTCATTAGCTACACGGATTGACACGTAGATAACCAAGAGGAAATATAACCGGCCTCACAAGTCAAAAGTGTAACTACTAATTCCTTCTTTGAACACCATGAGATTGATGTTCCACCTAACATAAATATGTATCTAGCTGTAGACTTTTGATCAACTTTATCTCCGTACCAATTGGAATCGTTAAAACCAAGTAAATTACATTTTCTCTTTATCTCCGCACCAAGAGAATTCCGCAGCCAATAGATCCTTTGATGTATCTTAAGATCCTCTTGACTGCTGCCAAATGAGATACATCCGGTCTCTCCATGAATTTACTTACAATCTCGACACTAAATACCAAATCTGGTCGTGTATTGCACAAGTAACGTAATGAACCAATCAACCTTCTATATTAAGTTGGATCTATGTTTTGCTCCCCTTCATTCTTTGACATCTGCAGCCTTGGTTTAGATGGTGTAATGGCAGCATTACAATGTCCCATTTCACAATTCTTCAATATCTCAATGGCATATCTCCTTTGATGTATAAGCAGTCCCCTTTTGGGCTTGAACTTTGAAATACTCTTCTCATTGCTGATTGTGATCAACAAATTATCAACGTATAGACAAAGAATGATCATCCCTTCATTTGTATCCGTCTTCACATAAACTACATGTTCGGACTCGCATTTCTTGAAGTCAACCTCAATTAGGAAACCGTCTATCCTTTTGTTCCAAGCTATCGGAGCTTGCTTCAAACTATATAGCGCTTTTCTCAACTTGTAAAGCCTTCTTTATTGGTTTTTCACAACAAGACCAGGGGTTATTCTACATACACTTCTTCTTCAAGCGGACTGTTCAAAAATTCGGACTTCACATCTGAAAATTCTAGTAACCCACACGCGATGTCGTACTGGATGTTATGACATCCACAATCACACAGAATAATACTTTAAAACAAAACAACATAAAAACAGTAAAGAACACAGCAAATTGTTCACCCAGTTCGGTATACAACAATACCTACTCTAGGGGCTACCAAGCCAGGGAGGGAATCCAATATAAGCAGTATTAATTCAGAGCTAAACTCCCCCGTTTCAACTCCCCACTTAAGACCTACCCAATGCAATTCCAATCTAATCCTAGACCTGAGTATCTCCACTCACTCCCCCTCAACCACAGCAGTGATTACAAACAGACATTAATCAAAAGAGAAAGAAGACACACTTCAAAAACACACCTTTATCTGCTTAAAAGCTTCAATCAAGAGACACACACTCATGCTTAAAAGCTTAGAGTGACAAAGTACAAAAACAACATATTCCAATACAATCATCAAAAGATAATTGCTTGGAGTACAAGAGACTAAACACACAGACACATGACTACGGTTCTTCATAATTAACAAATCTCTCTTTGCATTCCAAATTAGGGTTGCAATCTTCTTATATGCAGCTCTTGGGCCTCGGACTTTTTAAGAAACAAATTAGGGTTAACCAAGTTAACCTAATTAACACGTCATCAGGTTGTTACAGTATGTGTTGTTACAAAATGTTTCCTAAATTGTAGATTGAGAGAAATCAGGAAACATAATAGTAAAACATAACAGCTCCTGCTGTCAAACATGGATGTCATGACATTGGTCATGACATTCACTGACAAAACCTGTATTAGCTTAAACATATGCAACCTGCATAACACCATATAAAGCATGTCATGACATTGGTCAAGACATTAAACACCCAAGTATGTTTTACCATAAATGCAGCCAACATAAAAACACCGACAACATCCATTTGATAGATAGACCAATTGTTGTTATTTGCAATACCAACAACTAGACTTATGGTTTCAATTCTGGCAATCTTTGTAAATACCTCATCAATTTCTACACCTTCTCTTTGCAAAAATCTCTTTGCAACTAATCGAGCCTTATGCTTGATTATTTTTGCGTTGGGATCTGCCTTCACCTTATAGACTCATCTAACACCAATCGATTTCTTTCCTTTTGATAGATCAACCAATTCCCAAGTACTATTTTTTCGATCGATTCCAACTCCTCTTTCATATCACAAATCTACTTTGAATCACTCAAGGACTCTTCCAACTTAACAGGCCCATATTCGGCCATAAGTCCAAAATAGACGAAATCACCATCATCATTGTTTCCATTGTCACAGAATATCTCATAATCTTAGAGTCTTTGAGGAAAACCTTTTTGCCTAGTTTCTCTTAATACATTTGAAGGTCCCAGAAACACAAGAAAAAGGGTTTGGATTGGGTTACACCAAATATACTCAGTATAAGACATATCATTCATCAAGATGGTTCTTGATTTATGATGACACTTATAATCTTTCTTTTGTTAATCAGTCATAGCTCTCCTTTCAAGTTATTTTCCATTTATATTTGTGAGATGGATCTAGCCATCAATTATCATATCCCAAAGATCAACATCATGACCTAGAAAGAAAATTTCTAGTATATCTTTCCAATATTCAAAATTTTCACCACAAAAAATGGGAGGTTTAGAATTGTAGCTTTCATTTGGAGTTGGACAAGGTGGTGGTGGTGTAGGATCAACCATAGTGTTTCTTAAACTAGTCTGGATCTTTATATAACACGCTTAAGCGTATCAAACTAGAACCGGAGCTCTTATGCCCATTGAAGGTGCGAGAAACACAAGAAAAGGGGTTTGAATTGGTTGCACCAAATATAATATGTTCGTTGCATTCAAATTCATCCAATGGCTTCCTTTATAGAGAGTGATAAATTTGTTGGAGGGTAGAATAGGAAATACAAAGTACACCTCTAAAGTCCCCAACTGTCATGGTGGGAATGATATATAACAACTACAACTAGAACTGTTCTTTCGCCACCCTATAAGAGTAGAGGTCACAGTTTACATTAGTAATTTTATGCTCACCATCACACGCAAGATGTTATTGATCTTCTAAGTCTTCAAAGGCTTTTGATTGTATGTTGATTGAAGCGTGATGTAGAAGCATCACAACATGTTTAGCAAAATTTGCATATTAGATAGAAATCATTAGAGTACACAATTGTTCTTTAAGATAACATGTAAAGTTATCATCAAAACTTAAGGCATGATGCATAACCAATCTGTTCTTTCAATCTCCCCCATTTTGAAGATGACAAAACCATGTATGTTGGTAGAACAATTCACACAGTGCAATCACCATTAGAAGTCAAATTCAGAAAAGCTAACCAGTTCCCCCTGAATATATTAATACCCAAAAATCATTTATGCTTCTTCAGAGTCTCCGCATGAGCCCATGACTCACAAAGAAAATTTTAAAGTACAAAAAGTAACAAAGAGAATGAATACTTCCCGGTTGACGTATCATCAGAGTCTGAGTAGAACTACCTGGTCTTCATCTCAGAACCTAGTTTGCTATCAAAACTCCATGAGTATCAGAATCTTGTTTAGTAACTATCTTGATGCCTTGCATAAAACATCAGAACTTATAACATTAGTTATTTCAGAAACTTGATCACACCAGAAAATCCCAAGCATCATGTCATCAAAAGGTTCAACACCTGAACCATTGTCTTATTGACCATGTCTTCTGAACATGCCTTAGACCATGTATTATGACCATGTCCTAGACTGTGTCATAGATCATGTCTTCTAACCATATCTTAGATCTTGTCTTAGAATATGTCTTCCGACCATATCTTATATCATGTCTTCTAACCATGTTTGTAGACCATGTCATTGAACCATATCATCAGATATTAAGAAGGTTCACAACCTCTGAATGATACCAAATAAAGAGAGCAGACTTACTACACTTCCATAAAGTTCACAACTTATGAAGTATCAGATTTTGGTTTATCAGAACCTGGTAACAACAACTTTCAGATAGTTTACAACTTGTGAACAACTTTGTTGAATAGGATCAAACGTTGCTAGAGCATATATTAACATTCTTTCATATAGTTCACAAATTCTGAAAGATGCTTAGTGATTGATTACCCTTGTTATGCTTCCATAAAGTTCACTACTTCTGAAGCGTTAGAGTTTGATTCACCATACTTTAAGATAGTTCACAACTTCCGAACAATAGATGCTATCAACATTCGATTACCTTAATTTCATACAATTTTCAACATCTGAACAGTGAGAGGTTTCAAACCTTAATTTAACCATATTTTCAAAAAGTTCATAACTTCTGAAACATACGTTGTATCATAGCAAACATGCAATATATTAGAGCCTATGTTACCACTACTTCACTCAGAAAGTTCTCAAATTCTGATGAGTACGTAGTATCAGAGTGGAAAAAATTAATTCTTGAGGAATTCAAAGTATCAGAGCAAAATTTTGTTTAGAGAGTAAACAACTTCTAACGAATACAATGTTCCCAGTTGCTTAGCTCATTAGAGCATTCTTCAGTCATCTTGATCTTAATTACGTCTTCTGATGCCAACATATTAATCTCAACTTCTGATGCTAATTCCATGGATCTTCTGATGCTAGATGGTCTTATACTAGATGATGATCTTCTGATAACACAATGACCTGTCTATGAAAACCAGTGAACTTTTACAAAGTTCTTGAATAAAAAATAAAAAATTGGTTAGTAGCAAAAACATATTATACCATGTTTGTCATGTTTGGGCTTTGAGCTTGAGATAAGATGCTATCAAAATCATTACTTTTTCTCCCATGTTGTCATTATCAAAAAGATTTAAAAGTCAAAAGAAAATTTTCAGTAAAAATGAAGGGATAAAGATACAACTGTTTAGAAACCAAAGAAAAACTATTCTGAAGTTCTAATACAAAGGGCTAAGGTATAAACATCCTTCTTGTCAAACTTTGCCATGAACTGTATCAGCATTTCAGACAGTTTTTTGAACGATTGGCCTTGAGCAATAATTGTTTCATCCTGCTTATCCAAGCGTTGATGGATGATCCGATTTTCCTCCTACTGTTTTTCTAAAATAGCCTTCAACCTAGATGGTTGGTCTTTATTGACCATAGCTTCTTTTTCCTTGCACCCAAATGATTGACCATCAGTTAAAAATATTGCAAAACCAAAAGCATCAGCAACAACAGCTTCTAAGGTACCAACAATAGCATCATCAAGTTGTTCAAGTTCAGAGGCCGGAACCTCTGGAGCAGGCAAGTACATAGGAGTTGCAGTAGCATTGAGCCATTCATTATGCCTTCTCTCATCTTCATAATAACAGAAGGCTTGCATAATTTTAGAGTTTACCTCGATCCAGTTTCTAAAGCTATCCCAAATATAATTTGTTATTTTTTGATCCCTTCTAGAACCAAATCTTCTAAAAAATATTAAGGAATCACGAACGCAGATTCCAAATTGGTTCGTTTTTCATTCAAGGGTACAGGCTTATTGCTGGATCTAGAAAAGTGACATAACTGTCTTTCAGAGTAAGGATATGGCTCTTTATCGGGTACAACGATGATTTTCAGGATATCTTATTTAGACATAGAGTCTTCAGGAGTATCTTGATTATCGGTGGAGTAATGTTCAAATTCAGACAATGAAGAAGAAGGATCTGGACAGGAGTGATGGCAGTTTCACCTCCATCTAGGAAAGTGATATTTGTTGGGGATTTTGGAGAGGTATATGTTCCTTTGGTGGTTATGATGGTGGATTCAGATGGAATAAAGGTCGATGATTGAGGAAGGGAGGTGGTTATTTGAGAAGAGGAAGGAATGAAGAACGTGTTTGGCGAGGAAGAGTCTTTTGGATTTTCCATGGTTGGAGCTGATACTGTTAAAAAAAATGAAATAGATAATGGGATAGATGGTGGAGTAGTGAGAGTAGATGGATGGGTTGATAAAATAATCATATTATAAAAATCAATGTTCTGAGAAGAAACATTCTTGATGGATCCGTCTAGAGAAGCTCTGACTTCAGAAGAGGCATCAACTTCGGATGTTCTAGTAACTTTGGAAGGTTTAGAATTCTTAGGACCGTCAGAAGTTGCCAACTGTCTTTTAGAAATGTTAACCTTACAAACTTTTGCAGGAGATCCTTCAACACTATTCTTCTTGGAGGGAGAAACAACACAACAAGGTTTTGGATTGATCACTAAAGTTCTGTCAAGCTTCTCTCAGGGAATCCCGGAACATGAATTCTTCGTATCATGATCTCAACAGAGATGGGTTCCTTAGGTTCCACAATTACCTCTTTAACTAACCCAATGTTTCTTCGGGTTCTTACATTCAGGGAAGGTCCAACAGTCACAACCATAACTTCTTGACCCACACAATAAAAAAGATTTCTTTCCAGAAGAATATCAGAGATAAGTCTTTCGAAAGGAATGTGTTTCTTTTTTTTGGATCCTCCATCCCTAAAATCGATGATGGTGTTCTTTAGATGATTGAACAAAATTTCTAGTAGGTTTATCTTTTCGTTGGTGTAAATAGCATGCAGTAGATGCTTTTGATTTGCATTGATGTAATCTGTAGAGTTCGTAGGATATCGATGACATATGCTTCCAGAAATATTGTGAACCAAGCCCTAAGTTTATCATGAAGGAAGTTGGGTTTCTGATCCTCAAAATCTTCTTTGAAGATAATCTCAGCTTTTCCAGAATTCTTAAAACTATCAGTAGACATATTTATTAGTATGGATCCAGTTCCGTCATGGTTGTATAACTTTGCAATGTCTTCATCAGTAACGAAGATCCTCTTTCCATAGACACTTTAGTAAACATGTTCACTGACAGACACATAGGCATGTTCCTAGAAATTTTTAACCAAGTCAATAAAGACTGATCAATGGAGACGATCGAAGTAGGTTGCTCATCCTTAAAGATTAACCATATCTAGAAGATCACGTCTGTTAGCATCAAGGTTTATAAAATCCACCAGAGCTTCAGAGAGAATAGTCAACTCATTGACAAGAGTGGATAGAAAGACATCATAAATTTGTTCATGTTGCAGTTGTTGACTTTGATGAGGAGCTTCAGTAGATTGTTGTTGAGCAGCCATTGAAGAAGATGAACAAATACGCACATAGATTTTGAATGCAAGTTTAAGAGTTTGGGAGAATTTGGGGCTATAGAAGTTAAAGTGTAAGATAAGTGTAGCGTAAGTGTGTGATGTGAAGTGAGTGGGTTTTTTAAATAGTTTTTGTAATAATGACAAGAATTTTGAATAGTGAAAAAATTGACAAGAGGTAAAGCAGTATGGTTTAATATTAATTTAATCCCAAGATATTCTTGTTTCCCAATGAGTCAAATTAAGGGTTAAGGTGTGGTTCAGATAGGGAAGTGGCCTTTAATTTGAATCACATACTATTCATCCTATTTAATGAAGTGAACTCTTCAATTCCTAAAAGGACATGGATATTCTTAAGAGAATATTTTGACTAAGGGTACTTTTGATGGATGGGAACTTTACTATTCCAATAGCAACATATCCCAAAAGCTTTAATGAAAAGAATAATACGTACCTTGAGAAGTTCGTACATTATTATGAAGGTTTGTATGTTGAGAACACATCTTTTCTATATAAGCTATCATTTTGTTGAGATGTGATAGAATTCATCTTACACATCCAAAATCTAAACTTTGTTCAGGAGCAGGATTTTCCAGAACCATTTTCTTAGAAGTGTTTGAGTATCAACATCTTCTGGTTGAGCAATTTTTCTGAACCTTTAACCTCATGTGTTTCTGTTTCAACTTCCTCACTTTCAGCGTCCATGATTAACCATTTTGAAGCCTATGAATATTTTAATTTTCAAAAACTGCAAATTGAACACCATTTTTCAAATTTAAAATTTGACTCCAAAAATTTAAATTTTATAAAAGACTCAAAAAATTTAACAAAGATTAATTTAATACATATCCAATATTAGATATATATATAGTATTAGTAAATGTAAAGGATTGAGTTAGTGAAACTGATGGTTGTGAATGTAGAAAAGTTAGTTAGAATATCTAACTAACTTTATCTTCATGTAACTAACTTGTTGTAGCATGCATGAGATGTATATATAGTATGTGTATGCTTTGTATTCATGTAATGAATCATAATCAAACCTCAAGAAAACCTTGAGTTCTCTCTCTATCCTTATCTCTCTCTTTATCTCTTCTTCTTTATGGTTCATTCAATATCTAATATGGTATCATACGCCTAAGGGGACCATTTCATTCCGCTGCATCATCATCATCATCATCATCATCATCGTCGCTGTCTTCTTCATCTCGACGGTGGTTGCAAGTTGCTTCAAAGAAGCATCCGTTTTTCGTTCAGAATTTTGTAGAGAAAACAAAGCTTCAAAGAAGCTTGGTGCAAGTAGCTTCAAAGAAGCGTCGATTAGAAATTTGCAGAGTAAAGAAAGCTTCAAAGAAGCTTGGTGCAAGTTGCTTCAAAGAAGCATTGATCAAAAGTTTGCAGAACAAAGAAAGCTTCAAAGAAGCTTGGTGCAAGTTGCTTCAAAGAAGCATCAATCAAAATTTTGCAGAGCAAAGAAAGGTTCAAAGAAGCTTGGTGCAAATTCAAGTATCTTATCCAAACACTTAGAAGTATTTAAATTTAAAAAATTAAGTTTTTAATGTCACTTTCAAGTTACAAGCATAAATGTTTCCTTTCATGTAAAATATGCATTTATATTTGTTATTAACTTATATTATTTTTTAAATTATAATCACAATAAATTATTAAAATATAATTTATCAATCATATTTTTCAAAAGAAATTCTTAATATAAGTAATAAAATTATATTAAACATAATTAAGTTTAATACAAAATAAAGAAAGACTAATTTAGTACCCCGCATTTCGCGCATATTTAATTAATTATTATATGTAAAACACTTTTAAAAGTTTATATGATTATAGAGAAAAAAGAGTATGCATTGATAGTTGTAAAATACTTTTACACTGTCAACCAATCAGAGACATGTATACAACCAAGTCACACTTCTAATTTAAAAAAATTAATATGACATGACAGAATGTTATAATTTTATTGGATGATGGTGTAAAACTAATTTACACTGACAGTGCACTACCTTTAACCTCATGATTATATCCCTCTTTTGTTCAAACCTCATAATTATATCCCTCTTTGTTCAATTGAATAGTTTATTCTGGCCCGGTCGTTGTCTATCCATTTATTATGTTCCCTCCCCTAAACTTGGGGGCAAATAAATTATTAATAATAATGGGAAATTTCTTTATCCACCCCCATGTTTTCTTGGTGACCCCTGGTGAAAACCCCAAAATACCCCCTGTTTCGGAAATACATTTTCGAAATGCAAAAAACATGCTGTTTTCGGAGATGCATCTCCGAAAACGCTTTTTTTTTTCAAAATTTGTCTTATTTCGGAAATGCATTTCCGAAAACAGGATTTCAGAAGTACATTTCCGAAATACTGCGCGTTTTGCATATTTAGCAAAACAACCCCTCCCCCAAATTCATTTACCCTAAATCATTTTCAAAATCAACCTCATTTACCCTAAATCAACTTCATTTGCAAAATCAAGTTTCAAGGCTACATCAAAGGTTATTTCTCCTTGCTCCACTACATTCAAAAGCTACTCAATCACTTAAATTTGTAAGTTTCATAATCCTTAGATCCATAATTCAAATGCATGTTAGAGTTGTTAAAAATTACAAAAAGGATTTAGGGGTAGGTTGTTAGTAGTATTTAGGTTGTTTAGAATCATTATAACATGTTAGTACTTTGGATTTTGGGGTCTGCCATGGAAGTTGTAGAATTTGGTTTCGCAAGGGTGTTTCGGAAGTTCATTTCCAAAAACACATCCCTCACCAGTTTCGGAAATGAACTTTCGAAGTGTGTCCAGAATTGATTTTTTTTAATTTTTTCATATGTTTCGCATTCTTATGGATTTCAATTGTTTCAGGAATATGGCAGGCAACCCAGCACGCATCAGACAGGGGAGAGAGACCCAGACAGCGTCGGTTAGACGCGAGCGGGCGGCGCAGCTGGCATCGACGCAGGGACAGGGTCGTGTACGAGTATCCGTGCAGATGGACGAGGGTACTTCCTCATCTGGATCGAGGAGTCGTCTGGCTCGGGTCTCTTCTTCCCGCCAGCAGGAGGTACGAGAGGAGGAGGAGGCAGTTAGATACCAGGAGCGCGGAGGAGGTACCGGATGTTGACCCTCCGCACGGGGAGGAGGGCTACCTGGGAGGGCCCATTGACACGTCCTTGCTGATTTCCTACCACGAGCACGTCGCTCGACGTGTTTGGAGGGAGAGGTATTTTTTATAATTTGTCCGACTTTATTATTTAATCGAATTTTATTTAGCTTTTTATTCCACATTTTCTTAACGTTCAAATTAACAGTGTTTTTTTTTGTAACAAGAGAGACAGACTTTAAAAATGGTGAAGCACGCCCGGAAGATTTTCGGTCTCTTTAAACCAGAGGCGCAGTGGTTTAACAACACGGTGACAACTTCAGGGCTAGGTGGGTTGTGCATGACGGGGTATACAACCATCAGCCACGACATGTAGGGGGCTTTGTGGAGCGGTGGCACAGGGAGACGTCGTCTTTCCACTTACCGGTTGGGGAGATGACGATCACCTTGCATGATGTGCAATGTCTTCTCCACTTGCCGATTAGGGAGATGTTGCTGGACCATTCTCGAATCCAGAGGGTCGATGCCATCGAGTGGATGACGATCTATCTGGGTATGGAGCTAGATATGGCTGACTTTGAGTGTTAGACGACAAATGGGCCTCTTATCCGATTCTCCACATTGAGCGCTTATTACGAGCACCACCTGGTGGCGGCGGCTGAATCCGAGGATGCGGAGAACGACCTATTTATGGAGTATCACCGTGCATGCGCTCTCCGGTGTTGGTTCATGTTTTTGGTGGGCACTGCACTCTTTGTGGACAAGAGTGCAAGATACATCGACGTGACCTACCTCCGCTACTTCATGGACTTGACTACCGTTCACCAGTGGAACTGGGGGTCAGCTATTCTGGTATATCTATACCAGAAGCTGAATGAGGCCTCCAACTCGAGGACCAGGCATTTGACCGGATCCTGCACACTCCTGACGGTACGTTTCATTTTAATTGTTTCACATTTATTTATGGTTCGTATTTATTTTTAATACATTATCGTGTTTGTGTTTCAGGGCTGGATCATCTCTTACTTCCCCCGCATCCACGACTTCCACATTGATACTGAGTACGAGGACGCCATGCCCAGGGCCGCCCGATACGTTCTCCAGAGGGGGAACAATGCAGTGGAACCATATCGTGGGTACCTCGACCGCACAATACACGATGACATCAGTTGGAGGCCATTCAGCGACTACACTGCTGTTGTCGCCTTTGACAGCATCTCGTTATATTCTGGCTGGTTGGCATGCGGGACCAACACCATGGTGAGGTATCTCCCTGAGCGGTGCATGCGGCAGTTTGGATTTGTGCAGATGATACCCAGGTCACCTTTTGAGGCTGCTCCCGACACAGTTACCCGAGTGCAGCTCACTGACATATTTGCGGATTGGGAGCATCATGTGGTCCCGGAGGAGTATCGTCGCATGCAGGTCACCCAGGACTGGCATAGTGTGGAGGGGTATGTCACATGGTTCTATCGGGTGTCACATCCTCTGATGACATCTGACGCTCCCGGCGCTCCTAGGCCAGCATACGAGGATCTCCTAGAGAACCAGCAGGCCGAGGATGACCATGCCATTGATCTCCTGCCGGCCAGCGGATAGAGATGCTTGGGCGGGACGCGTTGGACCGAGGTATCATTGATCAGGGCGGTCCAGAGGCAGTCGCCGTGGCGGAGAGGATCGTCGGTGACGCGGGCCGTGCGGCGGCATATAGGAGGCAGAGGAGGTCTCAGGGAGTGAGGGTTAGGCATACTCAGTAGGGGTTCAGGTTTATTTTTCTTGTATTCGAATTTTGTTTCGCACACTATTACTCATTTTGTATATATATTATTTGGATTTTATTTATCATATTAGTATTTTATGTTGATATGTCGTTTATTTTATTCGGTGTATTCGTTTAATTAAAAATACCGGACTGTTAAGAAAAACATTAAAAAAAAACACAATTTCTACATAATTCGAAAGTGCATTTCGAAACCCCCCAAAATGTGAAAAAAAGTGTTTTCGGAAGTGCATCTCCGAAAACACCCCCCCATTTGGTGTTTTCGGAAGTGCACTTCCGAAGTCTGGAAAAATTTAGAAAAAATATACTTCGGAGATGTATCTCCGAAGCAGTGGCAACTTGGGGTTTTCGCTGCGGATCACCCCCATAGGGAGGTGGATAAAGAAATTTTCTAATAATATCTGTTAACAACATATTCTCTCCGGTGTCAAATATAAGTAATAAAACTTTTTTTATGGTCTTAAATATAAGAAAAAAATTATAATTATTATATTTAACGTTACTATTCTAAATATATTTTTACAATTTTTTATATTTTTTATTAAAATAATTTTCAAAATAAAAAATAGAGATAAAACTAAAAACAAATGTAAGAATTAAATGAATTGAGATATTTTTTTAAATGATTAATTTTTTATAAATTTACTTACATAGGAGAACGGGAAAGTATAAAATCAAACGAGGTTGGTATTCAAAGTTTAATGTCACCTGACAAATACATATAGAGGATATTATATTAACAAATGGATATAGACATTCTAGAAAACTTGTAATGCAAACTGCAAAGTTTAAGAATTATAGAAGTTTTGTCTTGTTCAAATACCGTATCTAGTATTTTATACTTTTGTAATGTACGCATATTCGCAGTCGATAATTCTTTTATAATAATCTTAGTCCCCACAAAAGATGTGATCTTATTATGATTACGAAATATGATGATCAAATAGTTTGTCTAATCATTTAGAGTGTGTTTAGAAGAAACATTTTAATGAGTTAATGTAATATTTTGAAGGAATTCAAAATAATTTGTACAAAATTTATTGTTCAAATATAAAAATGAAGAATTGTTTTTTTTTTAATAAGCAATTTGTATCTAGCGGGTTTCGAACCTGAGACCATGAAAATGAAGAATTGTTAAAATGATGAAAATTTATGGAGTATTTTATCTAAGTTAAATTTAATCATTTTGAAATAACACCAAAAACCAAAGAATTTGAAATTCCTTCATACTCCATAAAATGTATTTGTTACTATTATTTCTCAAATTTTGCAAATTGATCATCATATTTTCCAAAATTATAAAATTGACCCTAATTTTTTTAAAAAATTACAAATTGATCTTTAATAATTTTTAAAATTTACAATTTGGTCCTTCAAATTTTTAAAAATTGTAAATTGGTCCATACTTTTTAATATTTTAATTTGGTCAAAAAAATTTAAATTTTATAAAAAATGACTCCAAAAATTTAACAATGAATTATCTTAATACTCCATCCAAACAAAATAATTAAAAATGAATGGATTTCAATTGAATAATTTGAATTGCTTTTAATTTTAAATTCCTATAAAATTTCCAATTACCTCATCCAAACACACTCTTAAGGTAATTGAAGCTAATGCTTTTTTTATTGAAAAGGATTTAAAAGAAAAACACTTCACATATAACTTTATGGACCACTTCCAATGACCCACACTTAGTTTTTTAAGACACTAGAACTATTTATACATTTATTATTGTTTGGTGTATAAGGATATATGCTCCTATTTGTATTATATGAATGGAGACGAATAAATAAATACTATAATTAGCACATAGACTAATTGATCTTGACATATTATAACATCTTCTATCAATTTCTAGTTCGAGGAAATGTAATCGACTTGAGAATGGATACTATAATATAAAGAGGACGAATGTAAAAAAAAACTGCAAATAGGTTAAGAATGCCAATAGAGATGAGACAAAGCTCACTACAAACAAGATGTTTATGAATAAAGTGACAATCAATTTTAATATGTTTGGTTTGTTCACGAAAAATATTGTCGTGGAAAATTTGAGTAACACTATGATTTTCACAATAAAGGTCAGTAGTTAAAGATTGAAATGTTTCTAAATCAACAAGAAGCCGATGGAGCCATGTATTGTCAAAAAAGTACAAATGCGTGCGTGTTTCCTCTGCAAGGGCAGAGAAATTCAGAGACCCTTGTAGATATATTACACGTTTAGGGATGAAGGCTGGCTCACAACAACGAGTAGCCCTGTATGGTAGTTTTTGAAGTTGTTTAAAGGATCAACTCACGTGAGGTGAAAGGCCCTGCTGGAGGCTGGCAGGCGACTAAATTAATGGTGTTATGGCTACCAGGAGCGAAAAACTCTCTGAGTAGTAGTGGGTGATCTTGAGTGTATATGCCTTGAGAGTCCCTATCCCATCAAAGGATATTGTATTTATAGGAGTTCTCCGAGGCCTATGGGTTTTACCCCCTTGGACGTGGTCTTAACCGCTCCCCTCTTATTAGAAAAGTTATTGACCGCCTATTTTAACGGGGTTATCGAGACCCTTTCCAGCTTAAATACCACGTCAGGGGAAGCTCTTGGGTGAGTCTCTTAGATCACCTCTCAGACGGTCCAACTCCTGGGCGAGGGTGCCTTGATTTTGGTCTTTACCAAATATAACACTACATAGTATTTCAATCACGAGGATTAAAGGGTGAAGTGTTTAAAACATCTTTCTTCTTTATACGTGTCTCTCTCCTAGTCGTTGATCCCCATAACTAAGAATGGTTTCGTTGGGTGGTGCTTTCGTCATAGGCGATTTTCTCACTAAAGGGCGGGTAGAATAGCAGATGAGTCCCTCATCTGAAAGTGCTCAGGCTCGCAGATGCCTACATAGCATAGGCGTTTAGCAGATTTGGGGAAACATGTCTATTACGAAGAGATATTTCATAGATGTAACACCCTTCTAAACCCCGCGACAATTAAATAAATATTTTAGAGTAACACGAAACAAGGGTGCCACAATTCATATTTAAAATAAATATCAAATGTCATTGTCATGCGTTCACTGAGGAATTCATCATAATACATAATAATTCATGTTAACACAGCGAAAATTAAATCATACGGATAAGTTCAACATCTTTTAAAACTTTATCCTTCAAACTCAAAACAACAATTAGAGTTATAAAACATAAACTCAAAACATCACGTTCCCTAGTGTTACACTATATCAGAGCATGACACCTGACACTAAACTAAAACACACTGACTCATGAGTTAATCCTCACCAAGTCGGAAGCCGCTACCTCAATCTGAAAATAACAACATGTAAGGGTGAGTCTCATCGCAATTAACAAATATTATTGCATCATAGATAATAACACATCATAGTTGTATCATTCACCCAATCGTATTATATTCAGACAATTCAATAAAACACGCAACCAACACATCATCAATTCATAACACTGAAACACATTCAATCATGTTATGAAATCATGCATATGAATGAATTGACACTATGCATGTGGTACCAAACATCATCAATGGGAATAACCCACCGACTGATCCAACATCATCAAGATACGGCCCTGCCAGCACAAATTCCACACAATGGGAATTATGCCCTTCACTGAATCCACAATATCATCTGGATTCAGCCCTCAACACATGATTATGAATGAATGCAAACATATATGAAACATACTTATACCATCGTCAAGTCTATGAGTAACATCATCCAATACTCAACCATCAGCATCATCATCATCATCATCAAAGTATGTTTATATACATTAGCATCATTCAAATACAATCAATCATCATCATCATTAAGAACATACATGTGTCTGCATCAATCCTCATCATCATCATCAGTCATAAGGAGCATACATGTATCGTCATATCTCATCGTATATGTCCACAACATCATCTTTCATCAAAACGAGCAAATCATGGTTTAAAAATAAATTCGAGTTACTGCTCATTTCATCATTATAACACAAAGAATATTTCATAAGCTTCATCCTGCTCGAAACGGCACTTAAAAAGGAGTTACGGATCAAAAGTTATGATATTTCAAAGTTTGGAAAATTTTGCATACAGCAGGGTCCGCTCAGCGGACCACCAGCGGGACTAGGCAGAAGCGAACTACGTTGGGACCTCCGCTTAGCGGACATGCGATTTTGCAGATTCTCAGGTCTGCGACAGACCCTGCGATCTCACACATTCTAAGTCCAAAATCGATTCTAAACATCATATACAGACAAATAATCATCAATTGCATCGTCATACATCATTATACATCAAAACAACACATTATTAATCGATAATCTATGCAATTTCATCAATTATAACATCCCTAACATATAATCCAATTGACCTAGATAATATTCCTAATCAATGTTATCATCCAAAACACGATAAGAAATGTTACCGGAGAGTCTCCCCTTACCTTAGTCAAACGTTCTTGATTGGTCTCTCCCTCTACTGCTCCTCTTTCACGTTCTTGAGTTCCCAATTCTTCAGTCTTTTCACGTTCTATCCCTTCTATCCAATTTCCTTATTATTTTATGAAAATAACATTAGATTAGTAATGAGCTTTACTAACTTAACACCTCCTTCTTACTAACATCACACATGGCCCAATACCATAAACCATTCTTTTCTAATTTATTTTCATAAAACCAAAATAAGTCTAATTATTAATTCAATTTCCAATTAAATTAGAAATTAAAATATACAGGTAATACTATAGCTGTCAATATGGGCTACCCGGCCCATATGGGTCGGCCCATATGGGCTTCGGGCTTTTTAGGGTCGGGCCCAAAAAAACCCATTTTTAAATGGGCTCTAATTTTACTACCCAGACCCGGCCCTGTCTGGGCTGCGGGCTACCCGGCCCTAAATGGGCTTCGGCCCTAAACGGGCCCATTTCTATAAAAAAATTAAAATTTTCTCCTTATTTTTGTAAGTAACCATATAATTACATGCAAGAATACATTATATATATATATATATATATATATATATATATATATATATATATATATATATATATATATATATATATATATATATATATATATATATATATATATATATATAAGGTATATTTCTAAATTCAACTTTTGTCTATGAAGATTAGTGGCTAAAATTTTGTTGGGGAAGGTTAGGTAACTTAGAAGAAACTAAGTATGTAGGTTTTTCGCTTGTCATTGGTAAATTTATATTAAGGCAACAAGTTGTAAGGGTTTTTTCAAAACTGAAAATGTTTTTTAGTGTTTTCTTATATTCATCGTTTTTTCCCAGGAAAGGGAGTGTTGAGATGATTTAAAAAAAAAGAAATTTTTGCTGAAAAACATTGGACATCTTTGATTTGGGAGAAATCCTTCTATCCCTTCGGGTTGATAGTTAAACAATGTTTTTGTTTGCAATGATGACTTATCATTTGTTGCCTAGATATATTTGTACTAAGAACAAGAGTTATATTTACCTACTTAGTTTTACCTAAGGTATCTAGTCGTCCACAACATCCTTAGCCAGCCATATTTATGGATTCTGATGATGATAATCATCAAAATAATTTGATTAAACATGAAGAACTTGTGGAATATCCAAAAAATTTGGATAAACTTAATAAATGGACAATTCCATCAGTACCTTCAAATCAAATTTATAAATTTGGCAAAATAGATATATTATCTCGTTTTGCTGTAAAAAGTTTAGAACAAACTATTCAAATTTCTGAAAGTACTCAGACAATCAAACTTTTAACAAAAAAGGATTTACTTCCTTTTAAAAATTATAATTATATCCATGTTGGTCTAATACAAGTTGCTGTTAAACCTTTGACATTGCTAGGATTAAATACTAGCATCCTAGGATATATTAGGGATGGTAGATGTAAAGATTTTAAACAATCTTTAGCTGCTTTAATTGAAACAAGTCTGTGTCATGGACCAGTCTATTTTGATGTCTCTCCCAACATAAGCTTATCCATGTCTGATAAAAATTTATTAGACGCTCTCCAATTAACTATTCATACTAATGGTTACAATTTCAAACTTGGTAGTGAAATTATGGCTATATGTTATAGGGTTTATTACAAAGTCCTTACCACATTAAACCCTAAAGCTAAACAAATATCGTTTCCTGGAACTACTACTTTAGTTCAAACAAATTTGCTTACCTCTAATGTTGCAACTAATAGGTTGCTCAAATGGGATGAAATTAATTTTCCAGAAACCTGGAACCTCCCTCAGGCCATTGAACCGGAACCTATCCTTAATAAGGATGTTGATCAAATAATCCAATCAAGTGATGGAGATCTAGAGATAAATTTTAACTCTAAAAGAATGATTAGAATACCTAGATCCATGTTTGGAAGACATTCTGTGAATTCTATAAATGAATTTTATTCTGCTCCCAGTCAATTAGCTAGACCTTCAACTTCTCAATTAAGAGAAGAAATAGAAGTTGTTGAAAATATAAGACTCAGTGAAAACAAAATTCCTCATGGTATATATCAAAAACCAAATCCTCCTAGAGTAGAATCACCTACTCCCTCAGATATGGACTTCCCGTTATAATGTTAGATTATTCTCCAGGTAGCAATCGAAGAAACCTTGTCAATGACGAGTTTCAGCATGCTAGATACACCCAATTTAGAGAATGGTTTTTTAAAACGTTTTCGGCTCCTATGTTAGCAAGTTTTAAAGAAGAGTACTATACTCAAATGTCTATAAACCAAGATTTCATTCCCTTTGTTAAATGGTTTATTAGTTACTATATAACTAAACAAAAAGAAGAATTGGTTTTTATGAAAAAAGACGAACTTTTAGTTCTTCAAAAACCTTGGGAAAGTATCCAAGGAGAAAAAATGGAATCTCCTTTTCCCCCAGAACAAACAATAAGTTTGGGTTCTCATACTGAAGCTACACCTTATCTTACCCTTCAATTACAAAGGGTTGAACAAAATCAGATTACTCTAAAAGAGTTAAATTCCATAATTAGATCCAACAATTATACTAATGCCTACCTTGTTTGTCTAGGAGAACAATTTATATCTCTAGAAAAAGAACTTTTATCCATTAAAGACCTTTTAAATAAACAAATAGCACGTCAAAAAATTATTATTGACCTTATTAATAAACCTAATGCTCCAGAACAAGCTTCTACATCTAAAATTTTAGATGTTCCTATAATTCAACCTCCTATTCCAATAGAAGGATTTAAAATGGAAACAAATGGTGATGAGTTTATTCGCATTCTTGAGAAAAAGCTTAAAGATTTACATTTAACGGTTATGACTAACCAAGACTCTTCCAATGAAGAAGACATTAATGATTTAGCAAATATGTTTGCCGATTTAGACATTAATAATCAAGATACTAATGAGATAAACCCTGTTTATAGCTCTAAACCCTTAGAAAAATACTATTATAAACGTCCCTCTCCTCAAGACGTACTGTTTGAGGAACCTGAACCCTACCAGAATTCATATTCTGGAAAAGCCATTTATGAATGGAATATTGATGGTTTAAATGACAAGCAAATAGTTGATACAATACATAGAATAATTATGTATTCAACTGTTTGTAAACAGCACAGAAATTCTGGCAGCGAAATTGCCTCTTTCATAGCAACTGGATTTGTCGGTCAATTAAGAGGCTGGTGGGACAATTATATCACTGAAAGTCAGAAAAAAGATATTCTTAACCATAAGAAATTAGTTAAGTCTGAAACTCCTGGAACCGGAGCAAGTGGTATTGCCACCACAGGTGAAGAAGATGCAGTTTATACACTGTGTCTCTCTATCCTTCAACATTTTGTTGGAAACAATGTCCCTATTGGAGAGAAACTTCAAACTTTACTTCAAAATCTAAGATGTCCTTCTCTTACACATTTTAGATGATATAAAGATACCTTTTTGTCTAGAGTTTACCAATTAAAAACTCCTAATTCTATTCACTGGAAAGCCAAATTTATTGATGGATTACCCCATTTCTTCTCAGAAAAGGTGAGAAATTCTTTAAGAAGTAAAAATGATGGGATAAATATTAATTACCATGATCTTACTTATGGTCAAATTATTAGCACTTGTGTTAATGAAGGATTAACCTTATGTAATGATATTAAGCTTAGAAACCAGCTTAAGAAACAGAAACTTTCTGAAAAACACCAAATGGGTGAATTTTGTGATCAATTTGCCTTTGATCTTGGAAAATCTTCAGAAAGTAAGAAAAGAAAAGGCAAAATATTCAGAAATAAATCTCATCATAATAAGGATATTTATAGAAATTCTTATAGAAAGAATAAGAAAAGGAGTCACTTTAATAAAAGTAAACCAAAAGATAAGCCTCTTAATCATAAAGGCAAAAGAAAAGCTAAGATGCTTGATGTATCTTGCCACAAATGTGGTAAAACTGGTCATTATGCAAACCAATGTTGGACAAAAAAGGCTCTCAATGAAATTGAGGATGAGCAATTACGTTTTCAACTCGAGAAAGTTTGCTTAATTAAGTCTGAATCAGAGACTAATTCTTCTAATGAAGATATTAACATGATTTGTGAATCATCATCAGATTATTCCTCTGATAATTCTGACAATAATAACTGTCAATGTAATCAAATTGATTACTGGAAGTCTATTGTTGACATGAATGGTCTTAATGTTCTTACTACAGAACAAGATGAAGCCATAAAAGCTATTGAATCTATCTCTGACAATAAGCTTAAAAGAAAAATGCTTGAAGTTTTAATTCAAGAAAATTCTAAAAAAGAATCTCCTACCATTATTGAAGCCCCTTACCAATTAAGTGAGGTTTTATCCAGATTTCACCAATCCAATGTCCGTGAAACTCCTGTTTCCCTCTCTGATTTACATAGAGAAATTAATCTTTTGAAATCTGAAATTACTCAGATAAAGAATGATAATCAAAGATTATCTCAAAGGGTTTCCTTACTTGAAGCAGGTAGCCTTAAAGTTGAAGAAATATCTTCTACTAGCAGTCCTACTACCAATGATAGGTTTCTTACTCTTATTGATAGAGTAATTTCTCAAAAATGGTTTGTTAAAATAACTTTAGTTGTTAATAGAACATTTATCTTAGAAAATGAAGTTGCCCTTATTGATAGTGGCGCTGACCTTAATTGTCTTCAGGAAGGAATTGTTCCTACCAAGTATTATACCAAAACCACTCAAACCCTTGCCCAGGCTAGTGTTGACAAATTAACGGTTAATTATAAATTACCTAATACATATGTTTGTAATCAAGATATTTGCTTACCTACCCACTTTATCTTAGTAAAAAATATGACTCATAGAGTTATTCTGGGAACTCCGTTTTTAAATAGTATTATGCCTTTAATTAATGTGGACACTAAAGGCATCACTACCATGATTAATGGTAAGACGATCACTTTTGAATTTATTACTGACCCTCATATTAAAATGCTTAATGAAGTTAAAAGTATTCTTTTAAATAAAGAAAAACAATTAAGTTTTCTTAGAGAAGAAATTAGTTTATTAAATATTAATGAACAACTTAATAAAAATGAGGTTAAAGAACAAATCAAATTGATTGAGCAACAATTTAAAAATGAAGTGTGTAATGATTTACCAAATGCTTTTTGGGATAGAAAGAAACATGTTATTTCTTTACCTTATCTTGATGACTTTAACGAAAGTCAGATTCCCACCAAAGCTAGGCCAGCTCAAATGAACCATGAATATTTGGAGCTATGCAAAAAGGAGATAGAATCTCTTTTAGAGAAAAAGTTAATAAGAAAATCCAAATCTCCTTGGAGTTGCACAGCTTTTTATGTAAACAATGTTGCTGAAAAGGAGCGTGGGGTCCCTAGACTTGTTATTAATTACAAGCCCCTTAATAAGGTGTTAAGATGGATTAGGTATCCTATCCCTAATAAAAAAGACCTTTTAGATAGATTAAACAATGCTTTAATCTTCTCTAAGTTTGATATGAAATCTGGTTATTGGCAAATTCAGATTAATGAATCTGATAAGTATAAAACTGCCTTTACCGTACCCTTTGGACATTATGAATGGAATGTCCTTCCGTTTGGCCTTAAAAATGCCCCTTCTGAATTTCAGAATATTATGAATGATATTTTTAATCCTTATACAGAATTTATAATTGTTTATATTGATGATGTTTTAGTTTTTTCTAAAACTATAGATCAACATATTAAACATTTGAAAATATTTAAAAGATTAATCAAACATAATGGATTAGTTATATCTGCTCCTAAAATGAAAAAATTTCAAACTAAAGTTAGATTTTTGGGTCATGAAATTGACCAAGGAACAATAGTTCCTATACAAAGAAGTATTGAATTTGCTTTAAAATTCCCCAATATTATTACAGATAAGAAACAATTACAAAGATTTCTTGGTAGTCTTAATTATATAGCAGATTATTATGAAAATCTTGCTAAAGATACTGCCATATTACATGCTAGGCTAAGAAAAAACCATGGCCCTTGGACTAATGAACATTCTCAGGCAGTCCAAAGAATCAAAAATAAGGTCAAATGTTTGCCTTGTTTATCTCTTGCTAATCCTAAGTATTTCAAAATTGTTGAAACTGACGCTTCAGACTTAGGTTATGGAGGAATCCTTAAACAGGTTATACCTGATACATTAAAAGAAGTATTAGTTAGATTTACTTCTGGAAAATGGAATCCTACTCAATCTAAGTATTCTACCATTAAGAAAGAAATGCTTTCTATTATAAAATATATTTCAAAATTTCAAGATGATCTTCTTAATAAGAAATTCTTATTAAAAATTGATTGCAGCTCAGCTAAATCAATTATTGAAAAAGATGTTAAAAATCTTGTTGCTAAGCAAATTTTTGCTAGCTGGCAATCTCAATTATCTATGTTTGAGTTTGATATTCAACACATTAAAGGTGAAAATAATTCACTTGCTGACTACCTAACTCGTGAATTTTTGCAGGGAAAAAATGATGACCCCATATAGGGGAAGAGGCCGCGGCTATGGTCGTGGTGGAAGAGGGAGTAACAATATGTTACCCCAACCTGAATCAAACATTCCTCTAATAGGGGATTGGACTACAGTTTACAAAGGAAGAAAAATGCAGCAATTACCTGCATCTTCATCAAAAAAGGAAGATATTGCTTCCTCATCTAATAAAAATACTTCCTACAAGGAAGTTGCGGTTAATAACCCACCTCAAGAACAACTGGATTATTTTGAAAATCCAGTAACTGAAAAAATCATGTATGTTGATGAGGAAGATATTAAGATAAATCCAAATGATGGATGGTCTATCAAAACAAGATACCTCGAATCACGAGGATATCGAGGTCTTCATGGAAAATCTAGGCCTCACCTAGAAATTCTTCTGACTGTTACCGAATCGGTAACAATTACTCATCACTACCAAAACAATAATCCCGAAAGTTTTATAAACTTCAGTAAATGCCATATTAATAAGATCTTGTTACCAAGAGAATGGGGTCTCAACCCAAATGGTGAAAAAGCAATAAGAATTGCTGAAGGAAAGTATATTTACTTTAATTATTGGGACTATGTCCAAGCTTTTACTCAAGCTTTTTATTACCAAAATCCTAAGAATAAGCATTCTTTGTTCTTCTCTATTAATCCAGAATTGATTAATAGACCAGTACCAAATTGGTTTTATGAATGGTGGACAAAATTTGGTCCGTCTTTGGAAATTCTACCCAAAGAACTACTTGACTTGTACAACCCCTGGTGTGATAATAGTCAACTTATCATAAATATTTTATCTGAAAATTTAATCACAGGACAATGTCCGTTTTTATTCTTTGCCAAATTTCAGATTCCTTGGATATGGAGATGGTCTATCACCATGTCTCAAGATAAATTCAATATTCCCATTTTAGAAAGAAATTTCTTTTATAAATGGTGGAACAAGATGAGTTCTGAAGAGATCCAAAATAAAATTATTATGATTCAAGCAGCCATAGCTGAAGATCAAAATAATAAAGCCAAAGAGCAAAATTCCCAACAAATGTCCATGGGAAATTTGAAGAACTTCTTCCAAAGAAAATATCCAAATGAAACAGAAGAAGAAATTATGGTTAGAACGTTGGATTATATGAAGAATCAATTTTTCTCCACTTTTCCAACAAAAACATCAAAAGATGAAAATTCATCTACGAAGACTAGCTCTTCTATGGGATCAATGGATTCCAATAATTTTGATTGTTTGGCCGGAGAAACCCAAGCAGAGGACCCTACTGCTGAAGATTTTTGGGATGCCATGATTCAATCTATGGCCCAAAAGGTAAAGGATAAAGACAAGAGATAATAGAATCTCAAGACAAAGAGAAGGGGACAAGAGAGCATATTATCTTGTCGGCCATTTCAAAAACCAAATCAAGATAAGAATATTATCTTATGGGAAAAACCAATGCTAAAGACAAAAGCAAAGATAAGAGAGAATCTTATCTTGAAAGAAGGCCCATGCAAGCATCTTTTGTTGGACCATGCAAGCATCTTTTTGGAATAGTAACAGAATATTTCCTGCTTTTGTAAGATAGTTTGTTTTTTGTGAATTATTATTGTGACGATGGGGCCCAATGTGTACCCGGCATTAATAATTCTTCTATGTTTTTGTAATCGGCTATCCTAGGTTGCTTTTACCGGCTTGAATAGTAAGCCTTTGTATCCCTATATAAAGGGAATTTCGTCTCGTTTGTAAAGTACGCAAAAAAAATTCAATAATATAACAAAGTTTTATATAACTCTGTCTTTTATCTACCCAATTCCATTAAAATTCATAAAATTCCAATCCTGCTTTCGCTGTCTTATATATATATATATATATATATATATATATATATATATATATATATATATATATATATATATATATATATATATATTAAATTTTATATCCAAAATTATAATTTCTAAATAATCCATATAAGTTAATAATTAAAATGTAAAACAACACATTAACTTAATTTAAACTATCCAAAATACATCACAAATTATATAATGTAGCACAAATAATTAAATAACTTGTTCCAACAAATTTTAAGTTATAAATATTCATGACAATTATAATTTTATGATAATTATAACAAGAAAATGTTATGAATTTTTATAATAATTATAATTAGGAAAGAATAAATTTTAATTATATTAAAAATATTTAATTTTTTCGGGCCGGCCCATATTTTTTAAGGCTATTTAGGGCCGGGCTAAAAAAGGCCCGGATGTAAATGGGCTCGAAAAATAAGGCCCAGGCCCTAAAATTTTGCGGGCCAAATGGGCCGGCCCATGGGCTTCGGCCCATTTTGACAGCTCTAGGTAATACAATAGACACCTAAATGTCAATTAATTTGGCTAGATTGAGGGTTTGAAGAGGAGAAGCATGAGTAGCATTTAATGCACCTTATGATGGTATTTCTCGGGAAGAAAAATCAGTTTCCCGTGTTTACACATGGTACTCAAGTGTGGAGGCTTTCCCGCTTTTAGAGTCGGTCTACCGGGTCAACGTGTGAGTTTGTTCCCCTGACTTTCCTATATATTTTTAGAAGTAGAATTTCACTTTTCCCCTCTTCTTTTTCAAAAACTTCATGCGTTTAGGTTTTTACTTTGATCCCTTAATTTCCTTCACTATGGCAAGAAAAAGCTATGTTCAATAATGTGCGAGACATAGCCTCCTTGTACTCTATTGCAAACATGATCAACAAATTTCGCCATGGCATTATAAGGACACATTTGGGGATCTGACCACTCTCTACTTTTACCTCCATCCTCCCGTTATCTATGATTTGGGGACTCTGATTCCTTTTACCTATTTTGAAACAAATTTTTTTACCGCTATTAATGTAGCCCCTTATCAGATTACACCAAGTGCTTGGGGTATTCTTAGGGCCTTTCATAGTCTGTTATCACCTGGGGGTGTCCCCTTTAGTTAGGGTGCTTTTATACTTTTTTTGGGACAGATTTGCTTCCCAATAGTGGCTGGGTGACTTTGCGCCCTTTTCAGGGGTGCGTTTTCTAAAGCCTTTTTGGTAGTCCTTACAATGATTGGAATGATAAGTTTTCCCGCATGAGAGAGGTAGATAATGTGTCTCCCATGATGATGTGACCAGGAGGCAAGCCCTTGTTTCCTTTTTCTTGGACCCTAGGTCCTAAGTTCATTGTGAGGGTGAATTCATGTGTCCTCCCACCTTTGGATCATGAGATCATTCATGTTTTGGAGTGCTTCTGCCCTTGGAGTGCAATACCCTCATCGTTCGGAACCTGGAAGACATCAACGGAATGGTCTATCTCTCCCAGTACCTCTGACACTCCAAGGATGTCGCAAGATGAAACCTCTCAGACGGTGGAGATACGTCCCCTTCAAGCCCCAAGGATGTAGGAGGATCTCTACAATCTGGAAGGGAACCTATAAGCAAGTCTCCATGCGGAGAGGCCGGTGGGCACTCATTATTCTCCTGAACCTTCTTTATGGAATAACACCACTTTTGATATTGTGGATTTTTTTGATCATTTATTCTCCTTCTCGAGGAACTTCCAGGGCGATTGTCAGATACTTACCTCCATGTCTCCTACCCAACTATCGACTCTGTTAGATGTCCAGTTAGTGAGGTATTTTTTGGTGGGAAAAACACTAAGGGGGAAATGTTGGGATGCATCTGGGGAAAATGTTGTCCAGGGTGATAAATATGAACAAGCGTACCCGGGAAGGTAGATTAGCGTTTAGGAAAATTAAGATAAGAAGGGATGATACAAAGGTGCTCGTCGAAGGAGTTGATGCCCAGGTGCGTGTTCAACAGGCATGGTTTGAGGGTTTGAAGAGGTTGTTAGAGAAAGCCCAGAGTGCTCTTAAAATCATGAAGAAGCGTGTCTCTCAGCTTACGAACAAAGCCATGGTGGCCTCTATTCATCACTTTGAGAAGGCGAGAAGGAGGGTGGCTCTCCTTTATCCCTAATAATATTATTGCAAATTAAGAGACAATGCTCATTGTATCTAAAATGAATGGTAAAAAAGGATTCATGTCAATCAAAATTGACTTTGCAAAATCATATTAGTTGGAACTTTATGGTTAATTGGAACTTCGACGAGCACATCATACGAATGAGGCTTTTCTAATAAAGATGCTTTGGAAATTGATTAAGAATCCTGAAAAACATTTGTTTTAGATTCCTTAAAAGTAAATACAGATGTAGCAAAAACCATATTACTAGAATTAGTGCACAACCTTAGAATTCTCCTTTGCGGAAAGCATTGACATGTATTTGTAATAATTTCATTGGCATGTCGTTTGGAATATAAGAGATATGGGAGTAATAAATTTTTACTAGACAAGTGGTATCCTAATAAAGTTGCCTTAGTACCTATAGGTAATCAGGCCTACATGGATACTACTCTTAGAGTTAGGAATACTTTGTTTTAGAAGATTGAGACCTGGAGTTCCTTAAATATGGTGCTTGTAAGGATATATGGTAAATTGGTTGGTGTGACGGTCTTTTTTATGATTCAGACGATAGATGAATTAAAGACTACTCTAAGAAAAATAGAGTTTGCAAGGCCTTACATGTCGAGATGTGGGGTTTGTATTTTGGATTGAACATGTCTTTGGAGGGCACATTATTGTAATCTTATAGTGGAAAGTGTCTCAAAGATTTTGGTTGAAATGATCTACGAAAAGTACAAGTTTGGAATTATTTCTATTATAATTCATCATATTCGAGAACTGTGGAAGCTGAGGTAAAATGTGAAAATCAATCATACTGGGTGCGAAAGAAATAGTTTTGACTTATAAACTTTAGCATTTCTATGAATCATTTGAATCTTTTTAGTTTTTTTAATGTAATCTTTTAGTTTTAGAGTTTGCTTAAAGAGAACTATAAAATATATTTTTGGTGACATTTTCAGAGTTTGCATGTCTAGGAATATTTGTCTAAGTTCGTAGTTTGTTTTCTTTTCCAGCGTTGTCCTCTTTTGTATAAAAAAAGTTAGTAAATTTAGTGTGTTTATTTTGTATTTAAATCTTTCTAAAATATATTTATATATTAATGTATAAATAAAAGAAATTAATGAATATATAACACCATTTATATATAAATAGAAACAAACAACAATTAAACCCTTTAATTTTTTTTTTTACCTAAATAGCTATATAAGTTGCCCTTTGAATCCATTAAAATATTTGTCCTCAATTCGCCTTAAACTTATTTATTTTTCACAACATAGCTCCCCAATGAGTACCATTATTTAAGAAGTATCTTTAAAATAAATAAAAAAATTATAAACGTATTTAGTAATTGCATCAATACTTATAATTAAAGAGACAAAAACTTCTTATAAAAATATTTAATGTTTATAGTTAGAGATAGATGGAATATTGCTTTGTTAACTATCTCTCCATTTTTATGAAAAATTTTAATATAAATGCTATGATCTGAAAAGAAAAAAAAAATAATAATAATAATAATCTCAATGGAATGTGTTAAGCGTCAAATTGAGTTACAATGGAGAATATAGACCATGACACATACAAGATTAATCCGCACCGTTGATTCAATAATCTTTAATAATTTAATTTATAAATAACATTTAATAAAAGAAAGGTCATCAAACGGTTTCGTGGTGTAGTTGGTTATCACGTCAGTCTAACACACTGAAGGTCTCCGGTTCGAACCCGGGCGAAGCCATTTTTTCCAATTTTTCTTTTTTTACAACAAAACGTCGTCGTACCGCATCACATTTTCGTGGATAACAACAACATTCCCCACCGTAATCAACGGCGCGTAATCAGCACTTCCCAAAATTAAACCTTCCTTTTTCCCTTTTCCACGCGCCTCTCTCTCCACGAATCTCCACCAATCATAATCTCTCTCAAATAACTTCCCCCACTCTCATTGGTCCACGTCACCACCCCAGAACCTTCCCCTCCAAAATCAAACCCATTATTTACCTTCCTTCACAACAAATCCTTCAAACCAATTAATAAAAAAAAAAAAAAAAACGAAACACGTTCATTCAACTTCAACCATTCTCAATTCGATTCGTAAAATCTTCATCATCATCATGAAATTGAAATCGCTTATTTTCTTCGGAATCGCTTTTTTTCTCCTTAACTCCTCTCTCGCTTCCGATTCCAATCCTCCATATCCCAAAGCTTTTTCTGTAATAATAATAATAATAATATTTTTTTCCGAATTTAATTAAATAATAATTAAATAAAAACAATTTCAGATTAATCTAACGGTTGTAAATTTGTGTGCAGGATTTGAAGGAATCGATTGTGAAAGGGTTAGGGTTTACGGCGGAAGATGATATAAAGATAACTGGGTTTGATCCGAGAGAAGCGCAGGTTGGGCATTCGGTGGAGTATCAATTTGACGTTGAAATTGACAACAAGGTTATTCCGTTTAAGCTTCTTGAAGATACGAAACGGTGGGATTATGTTGATCTTCCCATTTTTAGAGCTGAGGATCAGAATGGGTTGGTTCGGAAAGAGGGTTCCGGGAATGGGTTACCGGTTTTGGCTCCGTTTCAGTTAGCGGGACCCATGGAGCTTTGGATTCAGGATGCTAAGGATATGAGAATTTCTCTCCCTGTAAGTTCCTTATTAATTTTCTGTTGATTTATTGTAACTTATAATTGCATTGCTTAGCTTATGCTTTTGAATTAAATTAATCTATTTTGTTGACATTTTGCTATATTCCTGTTTTTGAGTATTTAGTTTTAACTTTAAAAAATCAATTTTTTTAATTAATTGATTAATCAGTAATAGGGTTATCCAAGAGCACTTGTAGCTTTGTATGTATGAAATTTCTTGTGTCTTTTGATTAGCTTTGGTACTCATTATGTTCCATGGCTCTATGTGGCGGATTTGTCTGTGTTGTTGTCTCCGTAATTCCGACACGTCTGAAAAAAAAGTGTATTTGTGCTGGTGTGTGAGTCTGCCACCTACATTTATGATTAAGTTTAATTTGTTCATTATTTTAAATTATTGGTGTTGACGTGTTAGATGTGTTAAATTATTTTAAATTATTGGTATCGACGTGTTTTTGGTTTTCATGCTTCAGGTTGTGTGTCACTATACATTAAAAAAGTTGAGTTTGATTGTGTGAAGATTTGATCATAATGATAACAGCCATTTGATATGTTGCGGCGGGTTCAAACCTGTCTTCATCAATTAGACTTTGATTATATATTATCTTATGCGACACTTATTTCATTCTTTTGGTATATGATTAGAATATATGTGACACTTATTTCATTCCTTTTAATATATGATTGCAATATAATATTACCTTATGTGATACTTATTTCATTCTCTAAATGTATGATTGGATATATTGAAGAAATTTGTTTTGGTGATATGGTGAAGATTTAATGATGTATACTGTATAGTGTAAGGGAGGTGAATTCAAATGGTGTAGTTGGATGTGGATAATGTGAAATTGACTTAATGTTGATTTGGTATTTGCAGCATGATGTAGAAGCTGGGGTGTTGAAGAAAGTGGTTTTGGCTGATGGTGCTGTGGTTACTGTGAAAGGCGCGAGATCAGTGAGTCTTCGTCATCCTCTTAATTTACCTCTGCCCTTGAACCGAACACAGAATGGGTTTGCTGCTGGACTTCTCGCCTTGGCTGAGCATCTCCGACATGCTTCTCTTGGCCAGAGTGATCCACTTCTTTCACTCCGCATTGTTGGTCCTACTTCACTTGAAGCCCCTTCCTCTGCATCAACCTCTTCAAATAACAGGCTGAAGCTCAAGCGTCTTGCACCTGGTCTCGTGGAGTTATCGTCTCAATCAAAAGCCAAGTTAATTGACGCCCTTTCTACCGTTGATCTCCAGGAGGGAGCTCCAACTCTTCTTACTCCAACCCAGTTTACCGCATTGTGGCCTCTTGCCTCCCTAAATGGATCAAACGCCAACCTGTTGGGTTTTGAGAAACTGTTATCTTCTGTGCTCGGTCCTAAGGCTAACGAAAAGGGTTCCTTCAGGTTGTTGAAGGCAGATGTTTCTGCTCAGACTTTTGTAAAGATAGGATTTCAGGCTGAGAAGAAGCTGAAAGAAGGAGATGATGGGATTAGTTTCGAGGGTTTCCCTGAATGGAGGACTAAGCCCGAGACCGTGAGGTTGCATTTTGAGGTGCTGGCTAAAGTTGATGGTGATAAAGTCATACCTGAGAGAGTCATGCAACTAAACCCTGTTATTATGGAGGACAGTGTGGCATTAGGTATGTTGACTAATAATGGAACCATGTCAAAGATGCCAATTGTTCAACCTCCCCCAATCCCATTTGCACTTTAATTTGCGCAACGGGTTTGTTTCTGTACCATTTATTCAAAGGAATTGTATATGAGATTCTGGTTTTGCCTTTGATGTATAGTATGCCATAGTTAAAATACTTGTAAAAATGCCCCGAGTAATGAGAAAGTTGTTTTATTTGTCTAGTTGCTTCTTATTATGATGATTGTAATATTTATCAATATTATTTAGAGTAACTACTTTTGTCAAAGAATAGTTATTAACTAAAAATGAAGATACAAGAGTAAGAGGGTTCAATTCTAGATATCATTATGGACTCTTTCTGACATGGATATAGTATTCAAGGTAACTCTTGAACATTTAGAAATTATTGGCTCATTGAAAAAAATGGTCAAGAGATGGCTTGCCTTTAGAAGAAGATTTCAAATTTATTCCCATTCAAATTTGGGAGAGATGGCTTGCCTTTAGAAGAAGATTTCAAATTTATTCCCATCCAAATTTGGGGCTTCCCACCCAACCAATACTTCACTTTTCAAATGGAAAAAAAAGTTTATATTTATCTAGGTAATGCTTCTTGATCTTTAAATATGAGAAACTTTCCCAATTGTATTTTCTATGTGGTTTGATAAGGTTGCTAATCTATTTATAGTCAAACCATAAAATTAAATTCTCATCAAAATAATCATCATACTCATTTTTCAAAATTTAAACAATATTTTTCTCTTAAATGTAATACTGCTTTGCTGCTATACAAGCATGAAAAGTTTGTTTTTTTCCGACTTTCATCTTCTCCCACCTTGAACTTTACATCATTGACATTATTATCAATAGACTGATTTCATACATCATCAACAACACTACACTCTTTCCCCCAATAACTTCTGAAATATTCAACATTCCAATATTTCATACTCCACCACTCATTCAACTTCTTTAAGCATCCATTCCCAGTACCATTTCTGAAGTAGTTCATTTTTTCACATGTGAGCTATATTTCTTCTAACTCAGTCATCTCATGTTATACATGTAACATTAGATTCTAAATAGTAACATCTTGTTTACTAGTATTTTTAGAAAATCAAATCAATGGATTAAACTCGAAATAATTATAAGAACAATTTGTGCAGAATAGTATAACTAAAAGTATTTGTGCTTGAAATTTAGATTTTTGAATATTAAAAGTTTAGATAGAAATGAAGATCAAAACAATGTAAAATTGCATTGGAAGAAGAAAGTAAGCGAAAAGCATAATAAATGACTTTATATAAATGTTTGGATTAAAAAGAGTTAATAAAGGACACAACTTCATACATCTTCTCACAAACTGTTTCTCTTTGTGACTTAGATACTTTATTTCGACCCTTCTTTCATGAACCGAATTCGACTTATATAGTATCACAATATTAATCGTCGATGATGGTTATCTCTGCAGGAATCGACACGTATCCCTTTACGTGGGCTCCATTCTTTTCGTTGCTTCCATGTATCTTTTAAAGTTTAAATTGCTGCAAACCACTACTTATGCGGATAACTGCCTTCAAATCCCTTAACAGCCTATGTTGAGAATCTCTAGTCGAATCCTATAATGTTGTCAAAACGTCACTAGTTCAACTGACCTTTGGATTCAAAAAATACACTAAGTCCCCAACATCTTGGAGGGTCGAATTCGACACTTTTACGCTTTATCTCCACGTCAAAGTGCTGGTATTTTTGCAAACTTTTTCGAAATTCTGGACATGTTTTGAAGAGAGAGTGATCCTAATCTCGTGAACCTGTTCTTGAGATTCCTTCAAACCAGACTTAATAGGATTTTACGTTATATAAACCTTGAACTCAAAACGTCGAACTCACCCCTTTTAGTCGAAGTTATCAAAAATGTCGAAACTCTAACCGAATCATCATGTACTTAGCTTTTATTCTCAAGTACAATCTCCTTCGCAATGAAGATTTGGTTATATCTATAATAACCATCTAAAAGACTTAGATAGTCAAAGCCTGATGTTGAATCGACTAACATTGTATATTCAAATTTTGGAATAGCAACATTAAGGTCTCCAAAATCTATATAGACTCTAAGAGTTCCATTCTTTTTTATAACAAGAATTATATTTGTTACCATTTGACATACCTGATAGTACGCATGAACTTCTTTCTCCGAAGCTTTTCAATTTCTTCCTTTATCTTCGACATCACCTCAGGTGCGAACCTTCTTGGCATCTACTTCATTGGTCTTTTGTCTGGTTGAATTTGTAGCTCCAACTCCACAAGGTCTCGACTAAGTCCAAGCATTTCATTGTAGTCCAATGCGAAATAGTCTTTAAATTCTTTGAGCAAATTAATGATTTGGACCTTCAGGCTTGGATCAATCTTTGCACTGATGTAAGTTGGCTTTTTGATTGCTCAATCTCCTAGATTGACTTTTCCTAAGGGATCCTGGGCTTGTATCTTTTTACCTGAAGCGAGTGGATCTTTCTCAAATCTCAAAGGCTCGTCATCATAAATGCAGTCCAGTATCTGACTATCTGTACATGGATTCTTACCAATCTTATCAACTTCATCAACTTCAAATGTAGTGGCTTTGACAACCATCTTTTGTTGAGATTCAGACTCTAAGGCTTCTAATATAAAATGAATTATCTTTACTTCTAAAATTATTTTTGTTGTTGTTTTATAGAGTAAAATTTTTTTCTATTGAGAAACCATAAATAATCGATGAAATAGTGAGATGGTAGTTTGGATTAACGGAACAAGTTTTCAGCATGACAGAGAGAAAAATGACTTGCAAGATTAATATTTAAACGCTAAAGTGGAGAATAAAGAATAATGTAAAAGTGAGAATGAATTTAAATACATTAAATAACACACGTTCTTACAAAATGTAAATAGTTAAAGTCATCTCCTTGAGAGGAGACCATGTTGTTCGGATGACTAATATATCTATTCAAAGCGTAATCGATACATTTGAAGGACAAAATTGTCTTCCGCAAAATGAAAGACCACCTATTATACATGTTATTTCACTTGATGCCATTCTTAGGTCTTATGCTATGGACCTTATACATGAACGATCTAAAATAAAAAGGGAAAAACTAACATGTGCCCCAAGGGCATAAGTTAATGAGATATTTATAGAATTATTTTCTTAAAACGCGTGCATTCAATGTATCGAAATTTTAAATATAATTTTATTGCATTTAATTATATTTAACTTTTTCTATTTATAGTATCCTTAACATGTGCCCTAAGGGCACATGTTAGCATGAATCAAATAAAAATCATCAATATTTTTAAATGATGCAACTTTTTCCATAATCTCATCTTCATTATAAACAATCATTAGTGCATTAGATTTCTAATAAATGAAGATCGCAAAATTGTTTTTATATTTATTTTGTTAAAAAACTTTGATAATTTTTCAATTATATATATATATATATATATATATATATATATATATATATATATATATATATATATATATATATATATATATATATATATATATATATATATATGGTTTTTATAACTTATGCAACATTGCATAGGATAAGGGTAATTAATACCTTATTTTCTTCAATATAAACTATCATATTAATTATTTTTCTTTTGAAAAGTAATCTTTTATATTTTCTCTCTCCTACCCAATTAATAGATCAACATAAATAATAATTAATATGGTAATATATATTTAAAAAAAGTGGTGTATTAATTGACCCTTATCCTATGCAATGTTGCATAGGTTAGAAAAACCTATATATATATATATATATATATATATATATATATATATATATATATATATATATATATATATATATATATATATATATATATATATATATATATATATATATATATATATATATATATATATGGGGGCGACTCAAGTGAGAACACTTGGTTATTATGAGAAATGAGAACAATAAATCACGACCATTAAATTTGATTTATATATATATATATATATATATATATATATATATATATATAGATATATATATATAAAAGGTTTTTCTAACCTATGCAACCTTGCATAGGATAAGAGCAATTAATATATTATTTCCTTCCATATAAAGTATTATATTAATTATTTTTCTTTTGAAAAGTAATCTTTTATATTTTCTCTCTCCCACCCAATTAATGGATCAATATAAATAATAATTAATATAGTAATTTATATTTAAAAAGTGGTGTATTAATGGTCTCTTATCCTATACAATGTTGCATAGGTTAGAAAAATCCATATATATATATATATATATATATATATATATATATATATATATATATATAAAATAAAATTTTTAACAAAAATATTTGAAGGGACCATAGCCTTTATTTGTCCCCCTTTCTAGCTGGCTATCTAAAGAAAAAAGTGTTGAAAATACAATAGTGTAGTAGTATACCTTATACGTGGCTCATAGAAATGAGTTAACGTGGCTAGAGTTGGTATATAGTTACTGTATAAAAAAAGAAGCACATGGTCTAAAGTATAGCATGTGATATGAAATAGGAAGAAAGTGTAACATCATTGCTTGAATAGTCGATGAATGAATAGTTTATGTTAGATAAACATTATACTACTACTTGGTCAAGATAAATGTTAGATATACGTATCATTCATGCTTTTGTTTTGCATTTATTTTCTTCTTCACTTACATTCATCTCACCGGAGTAAGCCAGTGTCTTAATCAAATATTCTAGAACATGTTTTAATGGAAGAAAAGAAAAATAAGAAATGTAAATATAAAATCCAGATCTAGGCACAAAATGTTGTCGGGTGTAAAGGGATGATGAATCTGAATAATCAATCGATGATAAATTGAATGATGGATCTAATTAGTGCTCTCTAAAGTTTTTAATTTTCTTGGAGAAAATAGTATAGAGGGAGACTCTCACAAGGGGACAAGCCAAGCAATCAGTTGAGTCAACTTCTTCGGCCACAGCCGCCAAAGCTGAAATACATCACTCTTATATACGGACTAGTATTTTTTTTTTTATAAAAAAAACTGAATTTAAATATTTCAAAATGAGATATTGAAGTTAAATCTTGTAAATAAATGAATTGTGGATGAAGGGGTGGCAAACGGGCATGTCCGTTCTGTAAAAGTTTGCAAGAAAACAGAGCAGAGCAGAGCGGTTATAGTTGAAGGTGCGAGTCTAAAATTTTGATCTTGCATGCAAAAAAAGTGAAGGCGAGCCAGACTAAACCCGCGTACAGTGCATTTTTTTAGCTTAAAAATACAAAATTTATGTTAATGCACGTGTCTACATAAAAAACGGAGCGGTACGAGACAGTTACACTAAAAAGTGAGAGTCTAAAACCTTAATCCATCAGCACAAAAATACTGACAAAACAAACTTGTCCTACAAGCCGAACCCATTTTGCCCCTACTAGAAATCTCAAGTAAATATCTCTAAAGAGATCAGTCATAATATGAATAATTCACACATATTACAAAAATTGTAGTAAAATTCATATTTCATTCTCCAACAAATCAGGGACATGAGAAAAATTCGTGCCTTTATTTTCTTGTTTTGATTGATGGGAGTAAGTAAAAAAATTAGCTAAAAGACCTTTCTTGTGCTCATATAATTGGCTCATCATTCTAAATTTCTAATCATGTGTTGTAACCCGTTGACTGCATACTTTGTTTTTTTCTTCTCTTTTTGTTCAAACTTACTTTATTGCCTTATGGAAATAATGTACCATTACTTTATTTAATAAAATTACAGTAATGGAAGGATCATACAAATCCACTCACATGATATATATACATGCTCACAAACATAAATTAATCAGGCCCATTCGTGAGTGCAATGTTATCTAGATAAGTAAAACAAATAATATTTGATTAAAAAATTAAAACAAATAATAAAAGTTGAGAATATAAACTTAATTTAATCAACATTTTATCCATATTTTTCATTCTAGCCATATGTACTTGACTCAACTTGTGATCTTCAAGCCAAATGCTTCATAGTTTGCCACACATCTTGCACGAACAACCAACATATGTAAAACACATCCCTGCTCTAGACATCTATGTAGTTGTAGAGGTGAGGGGTGAGAGGTGAGAAGATATAACCTAATCGGTCTGAATGGCCAAAGTAGGGGTGTTCGCGGTGCGGTTTGGGCGGTTTTTACGTAAAAAATCATCCGAACCGCGAGAGAAAAAAGTGTGCGGTTCGGTTTGGTTCGGTTGATTTTTAGAAATAAAACCGAACCAAACCAAACCAAACTAATGCGGTTTGGATTGGTTCGATTGGTTCGGTTTTTTTTTTTACAAAAATTTATTATATATATATATATATATATATATATATATATATATATATATATATATATATATATATATATATATATATATGACAACATAATTTTCTATTTAGTCATTTATGCGTAATCAAATAACAACAAAATTCATCATATTTGGATAACAACTTTTCATTTAATATACAAAAATAAAATTAGATAAAACTAAAATAAAAAAACATAAAATAGTTGCATAAAATGATATAAAAAAATATTATAATGAAATAGAAAAAAAGAGGAGATGAAAAATTAAAGAAGGTGAAAAAGAAATAGCAGAAGAGGTGATAGATTGGATAAGAAGAGGAACATTAAAAACTTAATTCCAAGAGAGAAGAGTAGAATAAAAATAATAAGATGAAAAAGAGAGAACTTAAAAGATAAAATACTAGAAAAGAAGAGGTGATATGTACTTGAAAAAGAAGATAAGAAGAAGACGCAATACCGCTAGGAGAGGTTTAAGAAGACTTACATTGAAACATTAAGTGTGAGGAAAAGAAAATCATTTGTAATTGTAAGGCTTAGGCATAATAGGTTTAAGTTTGGGTTGGGTATAAGTTAATTGAAGTTTGGGAGTTGTAGCATAATGCGGTTTGGTTTGGTTTGGTTCGGTTTGTAAAATACAAACCGCAAACCGAACCAAACCGTGCGGTTTGTTAAAAAATGGCCCAAACACATCCGAACCAAATGCGGTTTTTTGCGGTTTCGGTTTGGTTTGGTTCGGTTTTGCGGTTTTCTATTGGGCCGGTTTGGTTTTGAACACCCCTAGGCCAAAGGGATATTCATTACATCAAGAAGTGAAGACTATAAAAGGAAACATTCAAGAGGAAAAATGATTCATTCTCATTCTAGCTTAAATAATGTAATTTTATCTTAGTCATTTTAAAGTGGTTCATGAACTGCACTGAACTGAATCAAATTAGTGGTTCAGTTCAATTTTTGAAAATTACTTTAATAAAAAACCAATTAACTGTTAAAGCAGTTCTAATTCAGTTTTAATTTGGTTTTGAATCAGATTGTATTTATAAACTGGTTTATAATCAATTTCTAGTTATAAACTAGTTTAAAACCAATTTATAGTTAAAAATTAAATTTTTCTTTTTCGATTGAAGATTTATTTTATAAATTATTTCAAGATTGCTTATTTTATATATATATATATATATATATATATATATATATATATATATATATATATATATATATATATATATATATATATATATATATATATATATATATATATATATATATATATATATATATATATATATATATATATATATATATAGGAGACGACTCAAGTGAGAACACTTGGTTATTATGAGAAATGAGAATAATGAATCACGACCATTAAATTTGATTTTAATGGACTAGATTGATTTCTCTTTCTAAGATCCTTAATATTTAGTGGACTGATCTTAGAAAGAGAAACCAATCCAGTCCATTAAAATCAAATTTAATGGTCGTGATTCATTGTTCTCATTTCTCATAATAACCAAGTGTTCTCACTTGAGTCGTCCCCATATATATATATATATATATATATATATATATATATATATATATATATATATATATATATATATATATATATATATATATATATATATATAAAATTTATTAATGTGTTGTACTTACAAGTTATAAATTCAATTATTAGAACCATATGTAGAGATAACTACTACTGCTGCAGTATATAAATTATATGGAGAAAACATTACTACTGCATTTAATATTTTGTTTTTTTTATTCATTTTATTTACCACCTGAAATTTGTTCGTTAATTATAACATGCAAGTTTAACAAAACAGAAATTGTGTTTCATTTTTCCGGTTTTGCAGGCAAAACACATGTAGGATATGTCGCAATAGTTTATGTGTTGATAAATTTGTTTGCATAATTTTTTTTTTTTAATAATTTTTATAAGCACTTTTGCATAAACTTCTTCCAACTATGAATCCACTTTTTTAATTGTAAAAAATTTTCTTCTTAACTTCTCCTTTTTGGTGATACTAAATATTTAATGCATTTTTTTAATTATTGGGTCTAATTATCGTCAATTCATCTAGATAATTGGTTATAATTGTATCATTTTAAGTGTAATATAAATTAATTATATATATATATATATTTGGTATCACATTTGTCATATTTTATCATATTGGTGTACAAGTAATTGAAATATAATAGCATTATTTTTAAATTTAAATTTCAAAAAAAATAAATAATAAATCAGATTTTTTTAATTTCAAAGTATTTTTTTATGGTTTAAGAAACAATTAGTAAAACAATTTAAACTGGTTTTTAACTTAAATTTGGTTAACTGAATTGTTTATAATATATGGTTCAGTTCATAAACCATTTAAATGGTTCAAGTTTTTTGTGGTTCAATGCAATTCAGATTAGGAATATGGTTCAATTAACCATATTTTTGCACACCCCTAATTTTAAAGGATTCTTATAGCTCTTTCTAGAAAGCTCTACATGATAGCTCACTAGGGTCGACCAAATAAATCTAGAGAAAAAACCATTTTTTTAGAAATAACACAACCCTAAAACAAAATTCCAAAAATGTCACGATTTAATAAAAATTCTCATAATGGCGTAAGGGACGGCCATCTCAAATGGCATAAGGGGTCCACTTTTTTTCTGGCTCTTTAGTTCCGCCATCTCATTTGACATAAATGTATTGTTTATTTCTTCATACCCTTTAGTTCTGCCATCTCAAATGGCGGAAGACTAATGGTCTGAAAAAAAGTGACTTAATAAAATGTTGAAGTTTCCGCTCATCTCTGGAGGAAATCTCCATAAAAAGGTAAAGGATTTCCAGATAGGAGGGAGTCACCAATGACCCCTTGAGAAGCAGAAATAACGTTATCAAATCAAACATAACCAACAGATTTCTCAGCGCTCTCATCAAAGAACATGCTAGAAGACTCATTAGAAAAATCATGTCCAAAAATAGATGTATTGGAAACACCATTAGACTCAGAGCTATTAGAGTTAACCATTGGACACAGATCAAGGTGAATATGTGCATGAGAGGTAGTATTTGAATCATTTAGGGTTTCTACCCTCTACAAATGAAGAAAGGTCGTCATTGACAAAACTACTTCCCAAATTAGTAGGTTGAGCATTCATATAGGCCATTGCAATGATAAAGGGATATAAACTATAAAGTAGGAGTCAAGGGTTGGAAAGGGTATACGGAACCGAAACCGAATCAAAGAGGCGAGGGCAAACAGAGGAGAACAAAAAGTTGAGGAAGACTCAATGAACACACTGCTCTAATAGAAAAAAGGGGCACAATAATCACAGTTTGCCAACATAAGAAAAGATGGTTTCTCAGGAGGCACTTATGCTTCAATTATTAATGAGGGCGAAAGTCCATTTAGAAAGTTAATTAGCCCTTATATTAGAAAGGATGAACCAAGCAAGCAACTGTACAAATGAAAAGGAAATGGAAATACGAAAAGCAACGATCAAATACCGCCTCGGAAATACCATAACACTCAAGTGCACTCAAGCACCCTAAATGAAAGCACTACACCCTAACCCACTAGCCCAGAGTCATATGTTTAAAATTCACGCGAAGCGTCCTAATGATAAGAAAGGAATTTAATGCGTCTGTTTCCCACTCCCCACTGACCAGACACATTAATTCTTATCCACGGTCAACTCGAAAATTTAAGGACGACACGAATTCATGAAGACTTCTTGTTCAACACTTCACAACTAGTCTTAAAGGAAACTGTTATGGCCGGCCAAATATCAAATAAAGGGAGGCCTACTTACGACTAAAAAAAAGCCCGATAACTACTTGATCTTGAGGTATAAATGTTTCTTTCTATATGCATATGACCTAAAGTAATCACACTTTTTATACTTCACTTTATCCTCTTTTAAACTCATTGACAGATTGCTCACCTTAAAGGTCAACTCCCGTATTCTATCGCACCAGAAACTTCCAGCACCGCATCGAGAGTTTAACTTTGTGATTCAAAAATAATTCTAGCTCGGATCTAAACACACCTCAATAATTTTTAGCTAGTATTTTTAGGCTTTATATTTAAAACTCGTTTCTCACAATTATCACACGAGTGAATTGCTGAAATAAATCACCGCCCAATTATGTCGATTGAAACATTTGACTCCGACACTCTGTTCATGTTTCCGTGTTTGGCTTTTCTGCATGCATGTTACACTACCTAGTACTTTTCTATACATGTCTGAAACCAATCTCAATTTTTCAACTCAGAACCCACCCACCACTTTCCTCACTCTTATTACCCCACTCACCCAACAAAATCTCCGCCACCGCCATGTTCACCGGAGCACTTCTCCGGCACGGTTCACCACTCCTCACCACTCTCTTTTTCCTCTCCCTCATCACCCTCTCTCACTCAAACGACCTTCAATCTCTCCTCATCTTCAAATCCTCCATCCAATCTTCCAATCCAAACATCTTCACTTCATGGAACCTCTCAAATTCACCCTGCAACTTCACCGGAATCACCTGCAACTCCAAAGGCTCCGTCACAGAAATCAACCTTCCAATGAAAAATCTCACCGGCACTATTCCATTTGATTCAATCTGCAAACTCCAATCTCTCGAGAAAATCTCATTAGAATCCAACTTTCTCAGCGGAACCATAACCGAAGATTTGAAGAATTGCGTAAACTTGAAGTACTTAGACTTAGGTGGAAACTCATTCACCGGAACAGTACCTGAGTTTTCATCTTTGAACAAGTTAGAGTACTTGAATCTAAATCTAAGTGGAGTTTCTGGTAAATTTCCATGGAAATCATTGGAAAATCTTACAACTCTCACTTTCTTAAGCCTTGGTGATAACTTATTTGAAAAAGCTCCTTTTCCTATGGAGATTCTAAGCCTTGAGAATTTGTATTGGCTTTATCTAACCAATATCAGCATCTTTGGTAGAATCCCAATTGGTATCGGAAATCTTACACAGCTTCAGCATTTCGAGATTTCTGATAACAATTTATCTGGTGAGATTCCTCATGATATTGGAAAGCTTAAGAATCTAAGGCAACTTGAGATATACGACAACCGTTTGAGCGGAAGAATCCCGGTTGGATTCGGTAATCTTACCAATCTTGTTCAGTTCGATGCTTCGAATAATAGTCTAGAAGGTGATCTTTCTGAGATAAAGTCGTTGGAGAATCTTCAATCCTTGCAGCTTTTTCAGAACAGATTCTCAGGAGAGATTCCACAAGAGCTTGGTGATTTTAAGTATCTTACTGAACTTTCTCTCTATGATAACAAACTCACTGGTTTTCTTCCGCAGAAGCTCGGTTCGTGGGCTGGAATGGATTTCGTAGATGTTTCTGACAATTTACTATCGGGTCCTATTCCACCTGATATGTGCAAGAACAATCGAATTACTGATATAGCACTTTTGGATAACAGTTTCACAGGAAGTATACCAGAAAACTACGCGAATTGCACGGCTTTGGTTCGGTTTAGAGTAACAAAGAACTCTCTTTCAGGTGCTGTTCCGAAAGGTATATGGGGTTTGCCAAATTTGGAACTTTTTGATCTTGGAAGGAACCATTTTGAAGGTTCTATAGGTTCTGATATAGGAAAAGCTAAATCTCTAGCTCAGCTTTTTTTGTCTGATAATCAATTCTCAGGTGAGTTGCCTTTGGAAATCTCTGAGGCTTCTTCGTTGTTTTCGATTCAGTTAAGTTCGAATCGAGTTTCTGGTCACATACCGGAAACTATAGGCAAGTTGAAGAAACTAACTAGTCTTAGTTTGAATAACAACAATCTTTCTGGTATTCTACCAGATTCTATTGGCTCTTGTGTTTCTCTAACCGAAGTAAACCTCGCTGAAAATTCGATTTCTGGTGTGATTCCGGTTAGCATAGGTTCTTTGCCTACGCTTAATTCGTTGAATTTGTCGTCAAACGAGTTTTCTGGTGAGATTCCGTCGAGTTTATCGTCTCTTAAACTTAGTCTTCTTGATTTATCAGACAATCGGTTTTTCGGTTCCATACCAGACTCACTTGCTATTTCGGCTTTCAAGGATGGTTTCATGGGAAATCCTGGTTTGTGCAGTCAGATTTTGAAGAATTTTAAGCCATGTTCAGTGGAATCTGTCGGCTCGAGGCAAGCGCGAAACCTCGTGTTCTTTTTCATTGCTGGTTTAATGGTTCTGATTCTTTCGTTATCGTATTTCCTCTTCATGAGACTTAAACAGAAGACTAAGTTTGAGAAGCAAGTGCTTAAGACTAATTCTTGGAATTTCAAGCAGTACCATGTGTTGAACATCAATGAGAATGAGATTATTGAAGGAATCAAAGCTGAGAATGTGATTGGAAAAGGAGGGTCAGGGAATGTTTACAAGGTTGAGCTAAGAAGCGGCGAAGTTTTCGCTGTCAAACACATATGGACTTCGAATCCAAGAAGTGATTATAGGAGTAGTTCAGCAATGCTAAAAAGGAATTCCTGTTCGCCCGAGTATGACGCCGAGGTTGCAACTTTGAGTTCTGTAAGGCATGTGAATGTGGTGAAGCTATATTGTAGCATCACGAGTGAAGATAGTAGTTTGCTTGTTTACGAGTTTTTACCGAATGGGAGTTTGTGGGATAGGTTGCATACTTGTAAGAAGACTCAGATGGGGTGGGAGGTTCGGTACGATATTGCATTGGGTTCGGCTAGAGGTTTGGAGTATTTGCATCATGGTTGTGATAGACCTGTTATGCATAGGGATGTTAAGTCGAGTAACATATTGCTCGACGAGGAATGGAAGCCGAGGATTGCTGATTTTGGATTAGCGAAGATTGTGCACGGAGGAGCTGGTAATTGGACTCATGTCATTGCTGGAACACTCGGCTACATGGCTCCTGGTAAGCCTCGATTATTGATTTAACATATGTTCGTATTTCGATGGATGTAACTTGTTAAAAAAACAATTAGTCCTTTATAACGGTATAGCTTATATACTTGAAAATTAATCGTGTTGATTTGTATTTTGACAGAATATGCCTACACTTGTAAGGTGACGGAGAAGAGTGATGTTTACAGCTTTGGCGTAGTACTAATGGAGTTAGTAACAGGGAAGAAGCCTGTGGAGCCGGAGTTCGGAGAGAATAAGGATATCGTCAGTTGGGTATGCAGCAATATTAGGAGTAAAGAAAGTATACTTGAATTGGTGGATTCTACGATCGCAAAGCATTTCAAAGAAGGTGCTATTAAGGTGTTGAGAATCGCGACATTGTGCACGGCGAAAGTTCCATCTTCAAGACCGTCGATGAGAATGTTGGTTCAAATGCTGGAAGACGCCGATCCGTCTTCGTCAAAAGTTGTAGTCACCATAGATAGTTAAAGATTTTACAACAAAAAAAAAACTCTATCAACTGCACTGCGCACACATTTTTCCTATATGATAAACTTAGCAATGCATAAAGTGAGACAGTGAAAGGGTGATGATAAATAGTAAATACTAGTAAATGTATTATGTATAAGGTGCAAGAGGAGTAAAATTTAGGAGGTCACTAATCGAGTAATCGTAGAAAGCGCATTAGTTTTTCAGATATGAAGATATGATACTCTGATGATCATATACCAACACCAGTGCACCGGATATTATTAGAATCCGCAACTAAGTCTGAAGTATGTTTAGACGAGACTGATAGTATGATATTTTTGTTGCATGATAGAGACATTAGTCCTAAAAATATAGTAGTTTTATTTGGTATATATAATACATTATCTTGTGCAATTTTATCACTAACAAACATTGTATCAACATGTTTGGTTCTAAGGAGATTGTTACCATAGGTTTCATCACCTTGCAAGTCATCATCAATGACTTTTTTTTGTGCCAAATTCCTACAAGTCTTTCAATACAATTAATTATAATGTCAAATGGATGAAGAAAAATTCAGTATCATACCAAACCAAAGAATAACAAATGAAGTGGTTGACTCATAAATAGCTAATACGACTTGTCACATGTGAATAAATGAACATTGTCCCTAAATTTCTAAAGGAACCATCATCTTTGTGAGCTGTCCAATAAGAGTGTCTAAAACTAAAGATAAGATAAATAAATAAGAAAGAAAATCAATAGAGGAGTTGGAGAATATTTGGCCTCATAGTGGATGCAGGAACTCAACTTGGATGATATGATTTTTTAGTTAGAGTTAACGTTGGTGGTTGAAGATATGTTTTTTTAAAGTAGAAAAATAACTCTCAATAGTGATATAAGCTTCAACCACTAAATATATAGTAGTTTTATAGTAGTTGATGATATGTTTTTTCAAGCTTAATGAAGCTTTTTATTTTATGTGTATTTTTATCAATTATAAAAATTGTTAAGGACATGTTTTTGGCGATTGAGCTACTAAAAAAATACACAATGAAAGGTAAATATACAAAGATTTAGGGATAACAAAAATAACACAGTTTGATTGATTTTGTGTGTTTTTTTTTTTAATTACAAATCTAATATTTATAGACAAACACTAATTCTATTGTCTAAAACGATATGATTACAAAAATTAGTCTTCCTCACCTATTTATGTGGAGGATGCGTGGATTTTTTCACTATTGAGAATATGTGATACCTTACGTTCAACTTTATTTTTTAATTTTATATCATTCTTTGTTTCTTTTTATCTATGCGCGCAATTTCCTCAAAATGTGAATACTTGTTTTTAGCTTTCTGCGATTAGTGGTGGTATAAATTGGAGTAAAAGTAAATTATCCAGTTATCAAGTCCTATTAAATTTTGACCAATTCTTACACTCCTACAACTTTTATAGACTTCGGTAGACTTGATAAAAATTCGAACTATTCGCATTCGGTTGCGCTTACACTGACCTAACTTTAGATCAACTGAGAGAACATCATCTTGTGATCTATGTACTTGTAGGTATGATGTTTGCAACAATCTGTTTGGTTTTGATGTTGACAACACTCTTAAGTAAAGTCTTCATTATAAGTGCCGATCAAGTCCATCTGGTGTTGATGATGATAAAACTGTGAAGTGAAGTCATCATATGATCAAGTTGTGGTACTTGGAATGGATATTAAGATATCAAAACTCATCTTTGGTGGACGACACCTATGTCAAATGACGTTTGGTGAAGTCAGTGAAGATCTCTGATCAAGATGTTTGTTTGATGGTGGTGTTATCATGAAGAGTTATCTCAAGTCTCATCAGAAAAAAGATTCAAGGTTATAGTGAAGTGTTAAAGTCAAAGATAATGTAGCAAAGAACCTGAAGATTCATAGTAGTTGTGAAAGAGAGTTAGTATGAAAGCTCGTCGTGTCTGGGTTGAGTGATTGTAAAGGTGTAAGATTATCTCTTGAATTCAATAAGGCAAATCACACACACACTTTTGAATGATCAGAAAGCCTCTCTAATTTTATTTAATCAAAAAATATATATGTGCCTCATTAATAGGTTATACACTCATTCTAATCAATTAGAAGGTTTCTTTTGGCATAATCAATTTGCTCATTAGAATAGTCGATTATCCCTTTTGCAAACTATAATAATCTATTATTAGGTTTCTTAATCGATTAGTAACGACGCTTTTGAAAATCTTCCATTTTAGTACTTCGTAATAGATTATGAAAATTGCTTAATCGATTATGAGCCTTAAAAAGTTCATGGATTGTTTCCATATTTAAGCCACCTTTTGTCCTATAAATAGATGACTCGCTTTTTGTTTCATTTACACTAGAAAACTTATTCTAAATACTTTATTCTCACATCTCTCTCTCTCTCTCTCTCTCTCTCTCTCTCTCTCTCTCTCTCTCTCTCTCTCTCTCTCTCTCTCTCTCTCTCTCTCTCTCTCTCTCTCTCTCTCTCTCTCTCTCTCTCTCTCTCTCTCTTCACTTTTTCCTTAGTACTTTTCAGAGTGAAATCTTTTATCTATGAGGTGTTTGGATATGGTGTAAAGGCATTATAGTAATATCTCATTGTGGGAATTTTTTTTGATTGTGAGATAAACCAATTGAAAAACTCCTGTTTGGTTATTGAGATAAATCGGTTAAAACCTCGGTTTGTTTGGAGGGTTTTCGTAATTAAAACTCTCGTTTGATTTGTGATCTTAACCTAATGTTAAAAGCTCTCAGTTGGTTCAAGATTGTCCTGACGATAAAATATATTGGTTTAAAGGTATTCATAGTTAAAACTTCATGTTTAACTTGAAGGATACACATTGTAAAACTTGGTCTATAAGAAGATTTGTGCGCAAAACCAATGAAAAACTTACAAAAGATCGTACCAAAATCATAATTTTGCATAAAAAAAAAACATTTATCTTCCTAACATAGTCATACCAAATGTTCCTACAAACAACAATAATGTGAAGAAGTTGGTAGTTAGTGTATGTTTGGATTGACTTCTACAAGTCCCAAAAGCACTTCTAACCTAATTCAACTTGAAAACGGGTTATTTGTCTTGTCCGGATACTTTTCCAAAATCAATTCTCCTCCTCTAAAAGCAATTCTACTAGAAGCTACAATTCCTATCTTTTGAGTTTAGCAGAATCAACTCTACATTTATTATATATTATTTATTACAACTCTTTTAAATTTTCCTTCTTTACCGTCTTTAATTTTCATCAATTACTTCTTTTCTTTTTATTTGTATTAGAATCTATTACCATTTTGATAATTATACAATTCAAAATCAATTTTGTTAAAACTATCCCAAGAACATTAATTGATAACAATCACTTCTATATCATTATATCAAAACATAAATCAATTCTTCTAAATTTAATTCTATTGAAATCAATTCTACCAAACTTAATTCTCTCACAATCAATTCCGTCCACGGTCAATTCAAACATACCCCTAACATCTTTTCAGGATGCAAATAGTATTTTAGTAGGTTTGCAATAATAACTATAATAATAAAACCTATATGAATGTTAACAGATAAGTTCAGAACCATGCACATGCTAGTACATTAATGCAACAAACAAAAGAAAAAACCGTATAAAAAACAATAAAACAAAACAGTACTACCAACAAACATGTGAAAATCACATTGCCACTATCCGAAACCGAAACCCAATAGGAAAAAATGTTACTCACGATTCAACACCATCTCAAGTTGATTCATCAATAAAAGAATGAACTTGGCTTTCACTTTTACTCCATTCTCAACTCCTAATAAATTCTCACCTTCCTTCATTTTCACCACTCCAATCTCTCACCCCCAAACCAATTCCTCAGGTAAATCACCACCACCTTTTCTTTCAATCTCTTTCCATCTATTTTCATGCACCTCTTCTAAATCTTGTTGTCTTCTTTATATACATGCAGGTAGAAAAAGCTTAATTTTTGGTGTGCAAAAGATTGATAATCATATTGAGTCAACACCTACTACTACTGCTATTATGGCTTCACAACAGGGAATTCAGCAAGTTAACCCTAATTTTTATCCAGATATTGAACCCTATAGTACTGGTTTTTTGAAGGTTTCAGATCTTCATTCAATCTATTGGGAGCAATCAGGAAATCCAACTGGCCATGTGAGTATCAGTTCCCATCAGCACTAACCTAAATTTTCAAAATTTATAATGTGAATTCTCATTTTAGTGGTGAAAATACAAGAATTGAAAATTTAAGGGTTAAATTAAATCATTTTGAAATTTCTTTAGTTTTAGGGATCAGATTGTTTGAAAGCTACAATTTCAAAGACTAGATTGGGGTGATGAATCATTTTATGTTTTTAATAACAAAGTTTTGAACTTTTCTTAATTTTTTATTTATGAAGTAGGTTTATGTGTTGATATTGATTGATGAAGACAGGAATGTGAGGCAATGTTGTTTGGTGATTCTATGTGGATTGTTTATTGATGCTACTGAATGAACTGTAACATAGAATTGTTATATTAAGACTAATGTAGAATTGAAGATAGCAATGTTTGAAGTGTAGGATTGCATGATCCTACGAGTTGACTCAAGATTCTACATGTCAATTTCTAGACCATTTTGTTGGAATTGATATGTAGTTTATCTGCTCATATTTTTATTGGAGCTGATTTAAAATTGATTTGTAGTGATTCTATGTAGTTTACTCGCGATTCTTTATCTAGTGATTATATATTTTTGACTTTGCTAAGGATGGAAAAAATGTTGATTTTCTGTAAACAATTTTCTGCCAGCCAGTTGTTTTCCTTCATGGAGGCCCTGGAGGTGGAACTTCCCCGAGTAATAGGAAATTTTTCGATCCTGAATTTTACCGAATCATACTATTTGATCAGGTTAGTTTCCAAACTCTAGTGTGTAATAACTGTCTGCATCTCTCGTGAGATTACTAATTTTTCTCTTTATCAGCGAGGTGCAGGGAAAAGCACGCCCCATGCTTGCTTAGAGCAAAACACCACATGGGACCTTATCGACGACATTGAAAAATTAAGACAACATTTGGAGATTCCCGAATGGCAGGTCATCTTTCATCTCTGGATGTTTACCAGCATACATGCATTTTGTGATTCTTATGTAATGGTGTGCGATTTAATGATCCCTTTTAATATACAGGTATTCGGTGGATCATGGGGAAGCACACTTGCCCTTGCGTACAGCCAATCTCACCCAGACAAGGTTACTGGCATGGTCCTTAGGGGAATTTTCCTTTTAAGGAAGAAAGAGATTGATTGGTTTTATGAGGGTGGTGCTGCTGCAATATTCCCTGATGGTATTAAACTTTTTTCTTATTTGTTTCTGTAGTGAATTGAGTTTGAATAATTCTCATGCAAAATAAGCCTCCCTTTTAAAGTATGAAGCTGTTTTTTGACTTGTTTGATATATAGAATAAGCCTGGAACTTTGACTTTGTTTATATTGATGAAATCGGATAGAGCGGAGCGCTATGAAATGGAATGAAGTGGTATTCCATTGTTTGTATAGTTTAAAATCAGGTGGAATGGAGCGGAATGGAGTGGTATGGATTCCATTCCATTCCATCACTTACCACCATATTTCTTCTCCTCCGATTTGGATGGAATGAAGAAGTTCTCTTGTTCTGTCCCAAAATTTCCAAACGATGGAATGGAATCTTCATTCCGTTCCGCTCTATTCCGTTTCATTCCACTCCGCTCCTTTCCATTCCGCTCCATTCATGTTATATGAGTTTCTTTGCATGCGAGATTTGCATAATCTCATAATTGATTTGATTGTATGGTTGATAGTTTGTGTATTTTTGTCTAATGTAAGCTTGGGAGCCATTTAGAGATCTTATTCCAGAAAATGAGAGAGGATGCTTCATTGATGCTTATAAGAAGAGATTAAACTCTGATGATATTGAAACTCAGGTGATTATTATCTGGTTTCTAAGCTTTCTTTCTATCATTTCCTTCCATAATCAATTAAGGGGATTCAACTAGCAATCTCTTTCGTTCAATATAAGAAGAACTGGTTCTGAATTGTTCTTTATTTGTTTCCCGTGTCTAAATCCTCCCAAAAGAGTTTTTGTAGTTTACTTACCTATATCTTCGTTCTTAGTACGCAGCCGCTAGAGCATGGACCAAATGGGAAATGATGACTGCTCATCTTTTTCCAAATGAAGAGAATGTCAAAAGAGGAGACGATGACTACTTTTCACTGGTAAGTTTATCAAGTGAGAATTAAGCTAGTCTAATAAGCTATAAGTCGGTTTAGTGGCATTACCAAACAGCCGCAAAGTAAGTGGAAGAATAGGAGTCTTTTCTTCCTTAATTTTTTTTTTGTCTACAATCTTATACCCGCATAATTTATAATTGAGAATCTTTAACATGCATGATGACTTATGAGTAATTTCAAATAATATTTTTCTATTAGGCATTTGCAAGGATCGAAAACCACTATTTCGTCAACAAGGGATTCTTTCCCTCCGATTCATTCTTGTTAGATGGAGTTGATAAAATAAAGCATATCAACACCACAATCGTGCAGGTAAATAATCACATTTTGCTGCATCCTTCAAACTGCAGACTCTTATTGTTATTTATGATTGACTCTATAGGGGAGATACGATATGTGCTGCCCTATTATGTCAGCCTGGGATCTTCATAAAGCTTGGCCAGAGGCAGATTTTCGGGTAAGAAGAGTGGTTGCTTTTCTTCATTCAGGGTTTTTTCTGCATGCTATGATAATTATATATACAGTTTCACATTCTACATTGAAACATCGATTTCAATTGGGGAAAGTTAAACATGGTCTACCTATTGAATCATACTATGAAAACACAGGTGGTAGCCGATGCAGGACATTCAGCCAATGAACCGGGCATAGCTGCTGAACTTGTGGCGGCTAATGAGAAATTGAAAAACATACTCAAGAATAAAGGGGACTAAAGTGAGTGGACCACCAAATAGACACGGCAGGCGCGCGCAGTTGGTGACTAATAAGAAACATCCTTAGCAAGCTTTTTGTCTGCAAAGAAATAAATTACAAATGTTTGTGTATTGCAATTTTGTAAAATTTGCCTTCATTGTCGATGACTCATATTAGCAATGCATGCTTCTTTTGATCCCGGATTTGTTCATAACTTGTTGAGTTTTAATCATTTTTTTGTATCGAAATCAACTCAGTTAAAAATGTGCCTCTTCCTTTGATTGAAATGTTTCTGTATTGCAATTTTGTAAAATTTGTCTTCATGACTCTCATTAGCTATGATGAATTTTAATGCTTCTTTTGATCCTGGATTTGCGTCCGGTGGTTGGTGGTTTCTATCAGTTCATAACTTGTTGAGTTTTAATCTTTGAATCAAATTCAACTCACCTAAAAATGTGCCCCTTTGGGCAATACAAATGTTTGTGTATTGCAATTTTGCAATTTCGTTTATTGTTCATATATTGTGGACTCATATTAGCAACGCACAAGAATTTTGATCCCAGGTTTGTGCCCCGTGGTTTATCGGTCATTGTATCGAAATCAACTCGGCTAAAAATGTGCCTCTTTGATAGAAATATATAGGTAACCAAATGACAATTTTTTTTTGGACTACAAATCTTTGCTATTGACATTACAAATCTTGTGTATGAATCAAATCTAATATTACATAAATCAACAAATATCTATCTATCTTTCGTAGGTTACAACAACAAATATTTTACTTAAATTTAACAAAACCACCTCACTCAACAAAATTCAATGATGATATTGAACACATTCATGTCTAAGTTGGTTTCCTGGTGGAGCAGCTCTTGGGCACATGGATACTATGAAACTTTGGTTCCTTGGGAACAGTCAAAGCTCTCCTTCCTTGTAAACAAGATGCTGCTTCATTTGGTTTTACAATGTCTGAAGGCTTTACAAGAGCTACTTTTTCTTTCTTCCTTGACAAAACACTGCAAGATGCACTTTTATTGTTAAATTTCCAATTCCAAAAACACATTGAGATGAAGACTTTATTACTCATACCTTAGAGGTCTCACACCAGGATTTCTTTGAGGTGTTTTGGCAGATAATTTATGATTCACTTTGATGTTGGAGTTGTTGTTACTCTGAACGTTTCCCTACACAATGTTTTCATTGAGAATGTTTAGCCAAGGTTCTAAAAACCACACATTAAGCAGTAATTCAGATGCTTAGCAATAATCTCTCATCTGCACGAACTTACCGTTTGGTGTCGTTGTGTTGTTCTGTGTGGTTTCTCGTCCCAGCTGCTATTACTGTCTTGTTCACTTTGTGCTGTTTTGTGAGATTTCTCGTTCAAGTTGCTATAATTGTTATGTTTCCTTATCGCGGCAGTGTCATCTTTAGCAGTGGTATCTTTCAAGTTTGCTTCTTTCAGAATTCCTCTTTCCTGCAAGCATAAAACTAATAACATAAATCACACTAGATTTTCGTAACTTATTTTTCTAAACTAATAAACCGACAAGAACAGAAACCTTTACACTTACATCAGTTCGGAACTTAAAAGGCTTAGGATTGGTCGGCTTTAATTTTCTGTATTTTAAAACTTGAGAACCAGTTGTAGTCGGTGTAGATTTCTGTTTCAAGATCGTAAAAATTAAGATTAAATCATTGAAAAAAAAATAACATCAAAGAAAACTCCAAACTAGACCAAACCTTGTATAGTTTTCTATCATCCCGCTTGCTTCCAAGAATGATTTTTTTGGAACCAACACTGCTGGCACTCATTGTTCTGCTTTCATAAAAAATTCAACGATTACTTACTTGAAGTTTAAGAAACACGAGAAACATAATGAAACACATTTCGAGATGAATCAAATTGCTTACATATTCTCACTAGGTGCTGAAGAGTTTTCCTTGTCATCATTCTCAGTAATTTCGATCTCATTTTCTTTATCATCGCAAGCCATTGATTTTTCTCCAGCCTTTCTTTTAATGTCTTTAAGAATTCTTCCCTTGTCTAATAAGACTGTGACCCTTTTCTCTTCACTACTTTCCTTTTCTTCTTCATTTGAACTTGACACCAATGTGAAATCATCTCTAGAAGCTAATGATGGAGCTAGAACCGAACTCTCCCCTCTTTCTAGAGAGCCACTCCTTGATGACTGCGAGGCAACATCGTTTCTAGAAGCTAATGATAAAGCTAGAACTGAACTCTCTCCTCTTTCTGGAGAGCCACTCCTTGATGACTGTGAGGTAATATCATTTCTAGAAATTTCTGACAGAGCGAGAATTGAACTCTCTCCTCTTTCTATAGACTCATTCCTTGATTTTTCTTCTATCCCTATGTCATTAGAGTCACTTTGTGAAACAAGAACCTCGTGTTTCTGCATTGCTTTCACTTTCTTCTCTTTAAGACAACTAGCAGTGTTGCTTTCACGTTCCTTTCGGTTACTAGAATACAACGAATTGAACACACGGCTTTTAACCTCTCGTCCCCTGAATTGCGTCTTTCTAGAGGAAGCCACCGGCAATGAGTTATTACATTCTTCTCCATTCTTCTTCCCTCTAGTGAATTCAAGCTTCTTCATTGCAGAACATAATGTTTTCATGGATGTATTCAATTCTACCGAACTCTTGGTCCCAACTACCTTCGGTGAGTTGAAAACCAATGTCTTGACCTTCTTTGGCGAGTTAAAAACCAATGACTTGGCCACTACTCTGCTCTTAGCCTTAGCCACAGCAACAGTCGTCGATTTCTTGTTCTGAACACTTCTAAACTGTTCCAAATTAGAAACTTTCTTTTGATTCCTTGGAGTAGTTAAAGCCTTCGTTATTGAGGATGGTTGCTTCACCTTAGCATTTGGAGTTGCGGTAACCTTAGAAAGAGGTTTAACAACTTTCGCATTATTCTCAGTTACCTTATGCGACAAGGAGGAAATGAAAGCCATTCTTGACATCCTTGGCTTTGCTGGAGCTGATAGAGGGCACTTCAAATTTGAACTGAAAAACAGCATCATAGAGAGAAATCAGATCACTTTAAAAGCTCTACTACACAAAATTTTAAGTCGTCGAGAATAATCAAAATCAAATATGCCACAGGTTTCGGAGAAAACTAAAAACCTTAATGTTTATGACTAGGGGTCTACTTGGATAGATTTATTCGAGATCATCTCCTAGCATAAACACTCGAGACTATTTGAGAAGCTTATGGAAACCACCTAAGAATCTCTTTAAGTTGTTTTTCAGCTTATGACACCAACTTATAACTTGTATGAAATCAACTTATCTCTTATATATGAAAACAATTTGACTTTATTATATCTTTTGTTTATAGAAATAGCTTATGCTTATACACTTATATTATACTACTAGCTTAATTAAGCATATTATCTTCTAAACATGACTTAGCATAATCAAGTTGATTATCTAAACATGATTTTATTATATCTTTTGTTTATAGAAATAACTTATTTCTATAAACTTATATGATAAGCAGTTATATGATAGAGGGTATTTTATTAATATTTTAATATATTAGTTAGTATTATATTTTAGAAGCTTCTTAGTTTTTAAGATGATGTCACGTCAATGGTTATGATATACCTAGAGTTCGATATTTTGAGGTGTAATGTGTTATTTGATACACATTACACTTCAATATATAGAACTCTAAATATACTACTAGACTATAATAGTAACTAATATATTAAAATGCTGATAAATTACTCGCTATCATTATATCATACTACTAGCTTAATTAATTAAGCTGATTATCTAAACATGACCTAGATTCAATTACATTTGAAAACCACTTTTCAAAACCTCAGCTATACCTGCACCTACCATACTAAGAAACTGCTGAAAAACAAGATCTTACCTTGCTTCCCTTTCTCTTTTATTCAAAGCTTTTCTGAGCCGAACATTAGGACTTCTAGCTGCCATAACCTAAAAATCCAACACAAATTGAAGAAAAAAAAACTTATTACAAATCACTCATCACAAATCATTCCTAGTTATAGAAACAAAACAAAAACCAACCCTAAGAACAAAACTCTTGTAAATAGCTTCAGAATCCAATTCCTCTTCATGCTTCTGATCACATCCTGAGAATTAAGTTTCAATCAGCAAATCAAAGCTAAAAATGAGAATTCAAAGTTAATATTATGAAACGATGAAATACCGAATCGTGCGCAGAACCAGTGGCGATCATCGTCGGGATGTCGTTTATCAGGTTTAGTGAGATCTACAAACTTCGGTGCTTCGATTTTCTCGTAGAAATCGTCGTCGATTTCGAGTTCCTCTTCTTCGATTATTGGTAAGAATCGAGTTTCTGCCATTAGTAGTTAGTAGTAACCGTTTTGTTAAGAAAGGAAAGAAGAAGAAAAGAGTGTGATAAGAGTTTGGATTGTTTTCGAAGACAGAGAGTTTTAAATTCCCGTAAAACTAGCCGTTAGGATTCCGACAGGCTGTTAGTGAGAGAGAAAAACGGTAATGGAAAGGGTACTTTCGTCATTCTAGTACGTGCCTTTAGAGCTAAGAGCCAAGAGTAAATGTTAAGTTATCTAACAACTTAATGTTTTTGCACATTAGTTAAAACAAATTGTTGTAGATTGAAGCATATCTTGTTCATGCCTTCCACCATCGGTTTCAGTTACAGTTCGGTTTTAAAATCGTTTGTGCATTTTGTTTACTATTTAATTATTATTATTATTATTATTATTATTATTATTATTATTATTATTATTATTATTATTATTATTATTATGTGATAAAATTAAGTTCTACAGTAAGTATTATTTTTTTGTAACTTTTAATAAAATTATAATATTATAATTTTAAAGAACCCTAACAACAATTTTCTTACAATAAATAATTTTTTTAATAATTTTTTAGTCAACTTAATTCACTTCACTAAGAATCAAAGAAGTAATACAATATGTCTTATTTTCAATAGTGGTAAATGTGAACTCAATTTTTTTGGTTTAGTTAGCGAGTTTCTCTATTGCAATCTAGAATCTCTTCCTTTCAAGTAGTTGAGGTTGTCCGTAAGAGATAATCTCCGTCTTCAAGGTATTTGGAATCCAAGAGACTTAATTTTGAGAAGCATAAATTTGTTAGCTTGAGGGTCAAGTGATCCTTCTTAAAGATGTGAGGTTAGGTCATATGGTGGGTGAGGTTCTGGATTATAATTTTAGATTAGGAGACATTCCTTTGAGCATGAACAACCCACGATTGATAGTTTCATTTTTAGATTTCATGGCTATACTATGAATCAAGATAGAGACAACTGAAGTTGAAAATATGCTAGAGTGATGTTTTTTCTATTGCCTATACTTATCAAGCTCAATTAAATCTTAAGATTTTTTATACTCCGCTTCACTCGACTAAGATCTTAACCTTACCTTTTATCTGGATTAGTTGGGCCCTCTTCAAGGTTGTAGTGTTTTCTTTGTAGTTCTTGCAAAATAAGTTCCCTTCTAGAAAGAATATGTTTAAGAAAGGGGTGATTGTTGACCTTGGTGGCAAGGTAGTCAAGATCGAGATCTGGGTCGTATGATCGTAAGATCTTACGATCTTTTATTGCCTTTTAGTGCTAAGATCTTGCAAAAATCTTTTTCGTGTGCTTTTGTAGTCAAGATCGAGATATTTTAAGTAAGATTGTAAAAACCATAGTGTTGGGCCTTTTTTGTTGGGCTTTCTAACCGAGTCGGATATTTTAAGTAAACCCGGTTTTTTTGTCTTACGTAAGTTCTGTCTATCCTAACCCTAAATTAAAAAGGAAAAACGGGTGCAGCATCTTCCTCATACGATACTTTCCTCCTTCCACGAAAACCGAAACTTTTCACCATCATCTTCGCCATTCTTCTCCCCCTGCTATCATCTTTGTTCTTCTCCCTCTGTTATCATCCCCATTTCGTGTCCATCTTCTTCCTCCCACGATTCTGCACTCTGTAATGACTTCAAATAAAGGATCACAAAATGCTTCATCAATTGCTGAAAGTGCTTCATCAACTCCCCTTGGTTATCATCCCCATTTTGAGCTACTTATTTTGAACTTGATCTTTTGAGCTTATTAAATTAGGGATTTATGGTTATGAATTATTAATTAAATTTGTTGAATATTGTGATTTATAGGTTATCTTGTTCATGTATTATAATTTTCATGTTTTTGTCTATGTGAATTTACCATTTTACCCTTTGATAAGATCTTAAGTGCCGTGCTACGATCCTACTTTTACGATCTTTCACAGGTCGTCCGATCTTACTTAAGATCCCGTGCTTGACCACCTTGCTTGGTGGTGTCTTGTGTCCTATGTTTGGGAGTTCGATTTTGTCGGTTTCTCGTTTTTTTGCTGTGATTAAGCTTTATTTGTGAGCTATAATATTTTAAGTGGCTGGGTTTGAAGGTAGCCATTCCTAATGATCTTAGGCTTTTTCTTTGAGTTTTTTTCTCTTTATGTGTATCTGTTAAGTTGATGGTGGTATTGCTAGTGTGAGATCTAACTTAGTTGGGATGCCTTAAACATTAGCTTTGTACCAAATATTTGTTTTAAAAAATTCTCAAAATAAAATTTGGAGTGAAGATATTTCTAATATTTTACTATTTCATTCCTTTTTGGATTCATATTAATAAAAGTATCTTCTTTTGTCAACCCAAAAAATATTATGAGATGCATGCATTACTACTACTAGTAATATGACCCCAAGCTATCCATGCCACAAATAAATACATTCGTAGAAATTGGACATAAAAAATTTGACTCAAATATATTTTTGTTGCACAAAGTTAACACGTCAAAACTAACACATATTTATTTATTTTTGCTGAATTAAAGCTCACACATTTTATCACTAGGGAGAAAAACTTGCAATAAACTAGGCCATCAACTTTTCATTTGTTAATAGCCTTTCTTATTTCCTTTAGTACTTTTCAAATTTCATTTTCACTAATAATAATCTTTTGGAAATGGTTTATCAGTATATCCTTGGAGGGATTATAGCTTATTATAGTTTGATGTTTGTGTTTGGTGTTTATGGTTCTTCATCAAAGAAAAAGATTAATGATTGTGTTAATATTAATAGTGCATCAGAAAATGGAAAATTATGTTCTCAAGAAGGTTCTGATTGTGTAGACATTATTATTGTAGGAGCTGGTGTTGCTGGTTCAGCCCTTGCTTACACACTTGGGAAGGTATATTGAAAGTTAATGAAGTTTCTACCAATTTTTCAACTTTCGTAACATGGTATCAGAGTCTGGTTGGAAAATTATTTAGTTACGCAGTTATGAGAAGTTAGTTATGCTTTCATAATTGTTACTTGGCTCACAAGCTTTCTCTTCATAACGATCTGATTCATTTATATGAGACCATATTAAATCAATGATCTAATTGTTTCTTTGTTTCAGGATGGAAGACGAGTACATGTTATTGAGAGAGATTTGAGTGAACCTGACAGGATTGTCGGTGAATTGCTACAACCAGGAGGTTATTTGAAATTAATTGAATTAGGTCTTGAAGGTAAATTAAACAAAAAAAAAAAAAGCGCATATATCAAATGTAACACATAGCATTTGTGTATGAAATTAGAAAGTAAATTTATGAAACTTGTTTCACAATCTATATAGGACAAACACTTCACATTAAAAATGTGTCTGCGTCTGACAATGACACAAATATAATTATTGATATCGGTGTTTTATATATTATTGTGAGTTGTTGCAGATTGTGTAGAAGAAATTGATGCTCAAAGAGTGTTTGGCTATGCTCTTTATAAAGATGGAAAAAACACCAAACTTTCTTACCCTTTGGAAAAATATAATGCTGATATTTCTGGAAGAAGTTTTCACAATGGCCGTTTCATACAGAAAATGCGACAAAAGGCTTCATCTATTCCAAAGTACTAACTAAATTTTTTACTGGTTTTCAATTTTGAAATTTGTTTAAAGCATTGTTTGTGTATGTTTGTATCTTATATTGAATCCTTGTTTTTTATTATGTAGTGTTAAGTTAGAAGAAGGAACTGTTACATCTTTAATAGAAGGAAATGGAAGCATCAAAGGGGTAAACTATAGAACCAAGAGTGGACAAGAGATCATAGCAAATGCTCCTCTTACCATTGTTTGTGATGGTTGTTTTTCCAACTTAAGACGTTCTCTTTGCAACCCAAAGGTATGTAAACAACGGTCTTTCTCACATTATAAGTCAGTTTTTAAAGTTGAATTAGACTCGATTTAAATTTTACAATGGTATTGAAGTTCATTCAAAATTTGTTGAACCAGATATAATTAGGTTTCTGCTATTGAGTCACGTTAATCATACCATGATTTAGAGGTTTCTTTAGTCCAATATTTTAAACATTGCCATAAATGGATTTTACATGTTCTATTTGTAAAACTAATAGATACAAATATTTCCACAGGTTGATGTACCATCTCATTTTGTTGGTTTCATACTAGAGAAATGCAACCTTCCACATGCAAACCATGGACATGTTATCCTAGGTGACCCTTCTTCCATTTTGTTTTATCCAATCAGTAGCACGGAGACTCGTTGTTTAGTCGATGTTCCTGGCGAAAAACTACCTTCAATTTCCAACGGTGACATGGCTCGTTACCTCAAAACAGTTGTAACACCCCAGGTAGTACAAATAAATACAACAAACATCCTTAATTATAACCTCATGTTCCATGCAGATCTTAATAATTGTGTGCGCGCGTGTGTCAGGTTCCGCTTGAGCTATGTTGTGCTTTTATAGAAGCAGTTGATAAAGGAAACATAAGAAGCATGCCAAATAGAAGCATGCCAGCATGTCCTTATCTCAAACCAGGAGCTATTCTAATAGGAGATGCTTTCAACATGAGACACCCTTTAACTGGTGGAGGAATGACTGTAGCATTATCTGATATTGTTCTACTAAGGGATCTTCTTAGACCTATCCATCATTTACATCATGCTTCTTCTCTTTCCAAATATCTCGAATCATTTTACACCCTTCGTAAGGTACATTACGTCTAAAAAATAGCAGATAACTGATAAACTATCTTATAACAGATAAATTTATATATCTGATAACTGATAAGTTATCTGATAGTTGATAGCGAATAAACTAGTTGATTGAATTTTATGCAGCCAGTGGCATCGACGATAAACACATTAGCTGAAGCATTATACAAAGTGTTTTCTGCGTCGAGTGACACCGCGAGTAAGGAAATGAGAGAAGCATGTTTTGATTATTTGAGTCTTGGAGGAGTTTTCTCAGAAGGACCAATAGCATTACTTGCTGGTCTAAGTCCGAGTCCATTGATCTTGCTTCTCCATTTCTTCGGTGTCGCGATTTATGGTGTTTCTCGATTGCTCTTACCGTTTCCTTCTCCAAAACGCTTGTGGATCGGAGCAAGATTGATTTATGTAAGATATTATTACTCTTTTAGAAAAATTCATCGATAAATTGTACTATAATATTTTGAGTAATTTTTTTTTTGTGTTGATATTTTCAGGGTGCATTAGGTATAATTTTTCCAATTATCAAAGATGAAGGAGTTAGAGAAATGTTCTTTCCCTTTACTGTGGCAGCATACTATAGAACCCCACCTGCATAATTTACATGACTCAGTTTAGGGATGTAAGAATGCATGTTCAAGTGTGATTAGTGATCAGTGATTATGATGGCTAAAAATTGGAAGAAGTTTAGAGATAGTGGTTGGAAATGTTAGTAAAATAGACATGAAAAATAATAAGAAAATGTAACTAGAAGACTATATATAATCAAAACACACTGGTCAGAACTGGTCAGAGAACATTAAAGAGAAGGTTGTTGATTCTTAAAGAAGTAACAGTGACAGAAGAGAACAAAAATCTAAGTAACAAAAATCTTTTTCTCTTCTTTCAAAAATAAAGGGTTTTATGTTTTGAAATTTAAAAATAAGAATTTTTTTTGTCTATTTAGATTTAAAGAAGACTTTTTTGTCTATTTAGATTTATAGAGGATTTTTTTGTCTATTTGGATTTAAAGACGAGTGTTCTTTTGATTGTGTCTCGCGTATTTATTAAAAGTTGTCGTCGTCGTGTTATTATCATGGTTTTAAATTGCAATTTGTAACTACAATTGCACTCGCAATATTGCAAATGCAATAGTCTTTTTAGCCGCATCAGACCGCAGTTGCGGTATGAATTTAAAATTATACTTCCGACTATCTTAAGAACCACATTATGCAAATTCAATGATGTTTCTACTAGCATTTTTTAATCAAAAATCGAAATATTAGAATCCCAAAACTCAATTTACTTCTTATGCAATGAAAAAACTTACCATTAAGTGTTTTTCAACTTTGTATTTCAATCACTTCTCTATAAAAATTCACACCCCAACGGCTGCAATAATGTGCATCAAATATTAGGCATCTAGCTTAGGCATCAAGTTACATAGCTTTACATAGGCATTGATGTATGGCAATATGTGTGTATCATCATGCACATACATGCATAATTGTAACTAACTCTTGCTTCCTTCACCATGCACTCTTGACTATATATAGGTGGCTACGATTTTGTAAATGTTAGGAGAGATTGAATGAATAATGTGAGAAATACATTTTATCATGGTATCAATAGCTGAGTCAATCTCTTCCACTTTTTCTCACTTCTCTAACAAAATTATGTTACATAACTAACTTTCTCTCTCATCTTCATCTTCTTCGTTGATCTTGTAACATCCTAAACTCCAAACACTTAATTTATAAACAGGCAGAATAAATTACTCAAAAAGAGTGTTACATTTCTCGGCATAACATATTCTCAAAATAATAACAGCAGCGAACATAAAACTCAACACATCTTCAAATTGTCTCATAAATAGAAATCAACTTCATTAATAATAAAATAGTTAATTCATCAACTAGCAGAAAAACAGAATAAGATATTCCCAACCCAGTTTTATACTATTAGAGCGACACGTGGAAAACTAAACAACATTAAAGATAAATAACTAAGAAAGTCAACTATCCATCCACAACAATTATCATTCACAAATGCAATTATGTGGTACCGATAATTCGAATATTCAAAGGTGTGTTACTGAAGCATCTAACTCGTCACTGGACCGAAGTCATAACTCGTCACTGGACCGAAGTCTTAACCCATCATTGGACCGAACTCCTAACTCGTCAATAGACTGAAGTCCTACCTAACTTCAATTTACATGATGCATGAACGCAACACGCAATAAAGTATGACATCCACAATCCTCCAACTTCACTATACTCGTCATTGGTACCTCTCGAACCTAAAATACATCAACATAATCATCGCCGTCTCTTGGCCTCGTCACTAGTTCCATTGAACCAGATCATCATAAAACTCAAAACATAATAATTTAAAAATATATTTTTCTCATCAATACTCCATGAATATGCATGACGCATTTGACACATCGAAAGACATAATCAAATACTCATAATAACTGTAACAAATTCTAAATGAAGTCTTAAGAATATCTTCCAACTTTACTCAAATATGATGATTACCCAATGAGAGATCAATCATGCTAGACACACAAGCTCTAACTAACTGATCCATAAGGTCGTCAATCCTATGAAAAGAATATTTGTTCTTAATAGTAACCTTACTCAACTGCCAATAGTCCACACACAACCTCATGCTCTCATCTTTCTTCTTTACCATCAACACTGGCGCTCCCAAGACGATACATTAGGTCCGACAAACTTCTTCTTCAACATATCTTCTAACTATTTTTTCAACTCGCTTAACTCTGACGCAAACATTATATACGGTACCATCGACACGGGTCTAGTACCAGATACTAAATTTATGGCAAACTCCACTTCACACTCTGGCAACAAATCACTAATGTCGTCAAGAAAAATATCAAAAAACTCACACACAACAAGCAAATTAGCAATCCCAACTTCGCTCTCCACTTCAAGGATGCGAATATCATGAGCACCTAATCATCCTAATTCAAGAACATTATTTAAAAACACTAATTAGATTTAATCAAATCAAATCATTCCCCTTTTGGTTGATTTTGATTTAATTTTGATTTTATAAAAAACCAAAAAATCCAACCAACTAATTTTTATTAATTAAAATTTTTTTTTTCTCAAAACAAAGCAAAACCAAACTAAAACGTTATTCCCTCAAATAACCCAAGAAAAGGGACAACAAAACTAGCGTCGAAGAGATTCGAGATCCTCCGACGGCACCACCGCAGAAACAACCACGGTAAGCTTCTTTCGTCCAACATTCCCCAATTTCCAATCTTTTTCTTCCCTCATTTCATGGGTCTCCATTGATTTCGACTTTGATGCTGTATTTCACCTCTGATTCTTTCTATATGCAAAATCTTTTAGGTTTTATTCAGTTTCTCATCGTTTTTCTCTTCAATTTCATCCCTTTATAGCTCTGAACTAGTTCCTATTACCCTAGAATTCTAGGGTTTAAGCAAATTTATGATATCCTAATCAATAAGCGAAAGTTTTTTTTTTTAGGTTTTTCACTTAACAAGTATCTAATTGTTAGAATCAAAGAATCAAATTCAATTATTCATTATTAGGGTTTGAATTAGCAAGTAATTAGTAACCATAAGCTAATAAGTTCTTTGACTGATTTTTTGCATTCAGAAGTTTGGGAATTTTGGATTGGGAGAAAATTTTGTTTGATCAGAATCTGATTTTGAGTGTTCTTTACTTTGATTTTGGCCAATGTTATCAGATGGATCTGGAGACGGAAAACAGATTAGCTGCTATGCTTATGCGGGAAGCGGCTGAGTTACGGAGACAGTCTGAGAAAGATGGTGTTCTGGCGTATCTTCAAAAGCCTAATGTAAGGAGTCGGCCAAATTCGCGGTTCCTCACTGCTACTGTACGCGGAGTACAACAAGGTTTGTTCCTAAGCGATCATTTTAGATGGAGTTTGGTTATTGTTGTTCTATATTATCCTATGTTTTATGGATGTGATTTTGATAACGGTTTATCATTGAATGGTAACGGAAAATATTTTTGTAGATTTGATCAATTTGTGTTTTGATTGTTCTTTTGTGAAAGTTTTATAGACGTAGAAAACTATAAGAGAAACTATTAAGAAAGATCTCGAGGAATTGTTTGGATGCAGAGAGAAATTTCTTTACAAGTATTTCAACTCGACTTGTTTGGGATATGTAATTCTTTTCTTGAATGTTTAAGACATGTAAATAAAATGAAACTGAATATCTTTTGGTGGTTTCTACCAGCAAATCGAGCTGTGGAAGTAAATGAAATGTGGCGAGCGCGCGAGAAAGAATTGGAGCTAGATAAACGGGCTTCAGGCACGTCATCAAAAGATAGAAGTAGTGATGACAAAAGATATAGGGATCATAACTTATCGAGAAGTGCAGAAAGACACGATGGGGCTGATAAAAGCAGTGGCGCCTTGGCTTCATGCTCGACTAAAAAAGAACGCGAGCATACTCCTGAAGGTTTAAAGGATGACGAGCTCGAGGAGTTTCTACATTCAAGGTATTATTTCTGTTGTTTTATGTGCATGTATGCATCAAAACAAACATAGAACTTTTACAATTGTGGTGTTGATATTTTCAAATTGAAGGGACTAAATTGTTATTTCACAAGTTTGAGAAACTAAATTGATCGGCTAAAATGCATGTTTATTCATAATCCTTTCCTCTTTGACTATTTTAAAGCTGAGGAAACGTCGTTTTGATGCAGGAAGAAGCGAGGCAGAGGCGCTATTGGTCCAAGGATGGATGAAACTGGGCCTTACCTTCCTCCTAATCCCGATGAAGAGCCTTCTACTAGTCCAGATTTAAGGGAACATCGTGTCATTTATGGTCCGCAGAGGCCTACATCGTTGAAGTCATACGATGAATCTTCAGATGACGAGGTTCTTGAAGAAAAGCGAAAAAAGAGTAAAAAGTCGCATAAAAGTCACTTGGACAAAGGACATTCTAAGAAACACAGGTCTAAAGAGAAATCTAAGCATAAGAAAAAGAAAACCAAGGAGAAAAGAAGTAAACATCGCCGATAAAGGCTATTCTGTAATCTGATATGTTCTCAGAGGTGATTATAATCTGCTGAAACAGTTGATTTAGATGAAACTAACATTTTGGAGTTTGTATAAAAGTTGTGTAACATCAAATGCAATTCCTGGTAGAGATGTTGATTCTCTCATATAGTATGCAGGCACGTCTTAGAACTCAAGTTAACTTGTGTTTTAATTGCAAATAGCAACGATTTTATCAATGTTTTGGTCCACTAATTACGATCTTCTCGTGTTCACATTTGGCGTGTCCGAACTTAATTGATTTTATTTTATCAATATTTGGGATGATATCCAACCAAAGATTTACAACAAAATTGGAAATCAGAAATAAAACTTTGATCTGACTCTAAAGGAGTTTTCAGATTAAACACAAACATGCTATTAATTGTTTTGTTAAATTCTCATGATTAACGACTGTTTGGATTGGTTTATCATTAGGAAACATTTTATCCTTCAAAGTGGATGGCAACATTAATTGTATGACTCTCATGATAAATTTCCTATGGGCCTTAACAATTCCTAATTCGTGAGTTATTTTTGGTTTGTCCCATTGATGACTTAACATTATAATCAGACATTGAATCTACATGGGTTAATTTGACAACTACTCATTCTCTTTGACCATGAGACGTATAAATTTGAATCAGACATCGAATCTTCATGTGTTAATTGACTATGATATCTTCCCATTAGACATTGCTCTCTTTTCCATCCATGGAGTCTTCTCAAACAGTCCTATACTCAAGTGACCTTGTCTTATGAACGAATTATAACCCATTTGACAGTTCTGTTAGAAAATATGTGTTTTAATCAAGAGGACCGAGGTTGGAATCGTGAATGGAATCACTTTCCTTAAAGTATTTCAAGCACTCCCGAATGTCTTAGAGTTTCGATGCAAGAATACACAGGATAATTCAGCCTTATTGAGTTTGAGCAAGACCGGCGAAAACTCGAATGCAGCGAAGAACGATCTGGAATTATTCAGAGGATATTCGGATTTTTGTGATGTGATTTCTGAATGCGGAATCATCCTTTTATAGGCCATGAAAATATTAGTTTCAAAGGTTGCGACCCTTAATGAAACAATATATTTTCAAAAGATATGACTGTTGCACTTACACTGGTTCATGCACCATTTGCATGGTTTCATTTCTGCATGATTTCGTGAACAGTTGCCACCTTTCCGATTCAAAATTCAAATCACGGACACTGAGCAAAATGTCACAACCGGCCGAAGGCTGGCCGGAGCCGCCTCATTAACGTCGCGAATAGTCCAATCGCTCCGATGCGACAAAATTCAAATCACGGACACTGAGCAAAATGTAACAACCGGCCTCATTAACGCCGCGAATAGTCCGATCGCTCCGATGCGACGTGCCTAAGTGCTCAAGTGCCGTCTACAAGCCGCCACTAGCGCCTCTACGCCCACGCCCCGAAGTCGGAGCCGGTGTCGCCGGTGGCGACACCGGCGAGTGGTTGTAGGATTGGGACAAATGGCATAAGGCTTGGGACAACCACATTTGTCAATGTGGCACTTTATCCTCTTTTGTCCTTTTGTTGAATTAATGTTATTAACTCTTTATAAAGACTTTGAAAGTGAGTGAATCTTCCAATGTGGGACTTTATTACATGCATTTATTAGCATTTACTCACTTTCACCATTTGTCATTTTAGAACATAACTTTGTAATTAATTACAACAATCCCCCACTTGTTCTAATAATGAAAAATCCAATTCCATAATATAGAAGATAAAAGTGTTAATACAGTTAGGTATCTTTCGATTTGAACTTAACCTTAGTAAAGACAACGCAAAGTCTAATCGGAATGTTAGGTAGCTATGCTTTGAACCATTATCCCATGTGATCAGACCGACATTGTTATACACACACTTTTAAAGTTTCTTCGCCTACATATCTCGCCTAGCACTATTTATGGCCACGTGCTTTTCCTGTTTTCATGAATTTTTCATGAGAGAAACTCCAACTCTCACTTTGAGACGGCACCATCTCAAAATTCATATAGGTGAAGTTTCATTAGTATCTCTTTAGATACATATCCTCGATATAGAACTTCATTAAGAGTTTCTTTAAAACTCAACCCTCAATTATGTAATAGTCAACTTTTTCACGATATGTTGCACCAACTTCCAAATCAACGACTTGTTGTTACCCATTGAATCTTAGGTTAAGATGTATTAACTTCAGATTGGGTTGCTATCATTTTCGGAACCCTCATTCAAGGAGTTTTAATCTCATACCTTTCGAGGTAGACTTTACTAAATCTATGGCCAGTGGTTTAGTAAAAGGATCAGCCAAATTGTAGCTTGTTTGTACATATGTCAGTGAAATGATCCCATCTTTTATCATTTTTCTCACGAGAGAATGTCTAAGACCTATGTGTCTAGACTTTCCATTGTATACTTCACTGAATGCTCTAGCCAGGGTGGCTTGACTATCACAATGTATCAATACTTTTGAAACATTGTCTTTAGCTAATGGAACCTCTAATAAGAGATCCCTCAACCATTCTGCTTTTTGTCCAGCAGATGCAAGAGCCACAAACTTTGATTCCATGGTTGAGAGAGTAATGCATGTTTGTTTCTTGCTCTTCCAAGAAATCGCACCTCCAGCTAATGTGAATATCCACCCAATTGTAGATTTATAATCTCCAACACTTGATATCCAACTTGCGTCGGTATATCCTTCTAGTATGGCAGGAAACTTACCATAATGAAGGCCCAGATTTTTAGTCTTTAACAAATATCCAAAAATCCTTGTTATTGCCTTCCAATGTTCATCATTTGGATTGCTAGTAAATCTACTCATCTTACTAACTGCAAATGCTATGTCTGGTCTAGTACATTGCATTAAGTACATTAGACATCCAATTGCACTTGCATATTCCAATTGTGCCATGGATCTACCATTGTTCTTTTGAAGTTTGACACTAGGATCAAACAGAGTGTTTACTTCCTTAAAGTTAAGGTGTTTGAACTTTTCCAACATTTTTTCAATATAATGTGTTTGATTAAGTTCATAATCCCCACTATTTCTTTTTACTTTGATCCCTAGTATAGTGTCAACTAATCCAAGATCTTTCATCTTGAATGTGGAAGTTAGAAAACCTTTTGTTTCTAAGATTCCATTCATTTCATTGCTAATAATCAACATGTCATCAACATATAGACATAGAAATATTATAGCATTTCCACACACCTTTGTGTACAAGCATTTGTCACAAGAGTTTGCAATGAACCCATTTGAAAGTATGGCAGTGTCAAAATTTTGATGCCATTGTTTTGGTGCCTGTTTTAAACCGTATAAAGATTTGACAAGTTTACATACCTTTTGTTCATTTCCATGAAGTATGTAGCCTTATGGTTGCTCCATATAGATTTCCTCGTCGAGATCGCCATTTAGGAATGCTGTTTTAACGTCCATTTGATGTACAATAAGGTTGTTCAAGGAAGCTAGTGCAAACAATATTCTAATCGTCATAGTTTTTGCTACTGGTGCATATGTATCAAAATAATCAATACCTTCCTTTTGTCTAAATCCTTTTGCAACTAGTCTGGCCTTGTAGGTGTTTAATGTACCATTGCTGTGATACTTCTTCCTAAACACCCATTTGCATCCAATGGGTCTTGATCCCTTCGGAAGATTAACTAGTTCCCAAGTATGGTTTGACATAATTGAATCCATTTCATCTTGGATAGCATCCTTCCAAAAAGAAGCGTCTCTAGAAGTCATTGCTTCTTTGTATGTTTTAGGATCATCTTCAATTAGAAGAATAATAGGAATTTTATGAACATCATTCTTGTTATTTCCTTCAACTAGATAAACGGAAATAAGTTGAGAATCGATTTCATCCGGTCCTAGACCCTTATTTTTACGTGCCCTTTTGCTTCTTCTTGGTTCGGGTTATGTTTCAACAATCCGAGTCGAATCATTGTTACAAGACTCTTTGATCGTGGGATTCTCTGGTTCCTTATTCTTTGTGATAAGATTTTCGAAGAATTCCACATCTCTAGATTCGACAATTACATTAGACTCTAAATTTAAAAGTCTATATGCTTTGCTATTTGGTGCATATCCTATGAAGGCACATCTGATCCCTCAAAGACCTAATTTTGTTCTTTTGGGATCCATATTTTTGTAATATGCCACATACCCCCACACTCTAAAATAATCAATATTTGGTGATCTTCCTTTCCATTTTTCAAATGGAGAAATTCCATTTGTTTTTAATGGAATTCTGTTCATTATGTGACATGCGGATAATAATGCTTCACCCCACAAATTAAATGGCAACTCTGAATGCATTAACATAGCATTAATCATTTCTTGATATGTTCTATTTTTTCTTTCAGCCATGCCATTTTGTTGTGGAGTGCGAGGCGCAGAACATTCGTGTATTATGCCATATTCTTCACAATATGCATCAAATTTTGCCGAGAAGTATTCACCGCCTCTATCACTTCTAAGTACTTTTATGGTAGTACTTAATTGATTTTCGACTTCCGCTTTATATGTTTTAAAAGCATTAAAGGCATCATCTTTATGCTTTAAAAGGTATACATGTGTGAACCTAGAACAATCATCGATAAACGTTATAAAATAACGATTTCCCCCACGGGTCAACATTCCATTGAATTCACACAAGTTAGAGTGCACAAGATCAAGAACATTTGTTTTTCTTTCAACACTTTTGAAAGGTTTCTTAATCATTTTAGACTTAACACATATTTCGCATTTTCGGAAATCATGAATGTTACATGATATCAACCCAAATTTAATTAGTCTATTCATAGTACTAATACCAATATGTGCTAATCTAGAGTGCCATAATGAAATAGATTCAAGCATATAAGCAGAATTAGAAATTTCATTAATAATATTGTCGGTAGTACAAAGTTTGATCATTCCTTCAGCGTAATATCCTTTTCCTACAAATATACCATTACGGGTCAATATTAACTTGCCCGATTCATATACAGATTTAATGCCCGGTTTTCCCAACAAGTCTCCACTAACAAGGTTTCTATTCATGTCGGGAACATGAAGAACATTAACAAGAGCGACTTTCTTTCCAGAGGTGAAGTTGAGTTCGACGGATCCTGTTCCAACGACTCTTGATCGCACTTCATTGCCCATTTGCACTTCCTGTCCATCATTGACTTCAGCATAGGTCTTGAATGCCGCTTTATCATAAGATACATGTACAGTTGCATATGTGTCATACCACCATCCTTGGACTTTTCCTTTGATGGCCATAATTTCGCTTACAGTAGCGAGTATGTTTTCATTAACATGAACAACATTAACCTCAATTTTGGGCTTGTTGTGCCTCCAATCTCGAGCATAATGTCCGGGTTTGCCACATGCATAGCATCCATTTTTAGTACCTTTTTGTCCGCCAGAGTTTTTGAACCTGTTATAATCTTTCTTTGGACCAAGATGGTTTTTTGTGCCATCATATTTTTTCTTTCCCTTTGCAGCAACAGTATTTGCCTTTGCAAATCCAGCGGACTCGGTCTTTTCACGATCCTTCGTTTCTTCCTCGATTCGAAGGTGTTTCTGAAGTTTCTCCAAAGAGAGATCCTCAGAACTATGCAGCAATTTCTTTCTGTATCCTTTCCATGAAGGTGGCAATTTTGCTATGATTGCACCGACTTGGAAAGCCTCAGGGACATCAATTTTTACGGCTTTTATTTTATTCACGAGAACCTGTAACTCGTGTACTTGTGTAAGAATAGGCTTGGAATCCAACATTTTAAAGTCAAAGTATTTAGATATTAAGAACTTTTTCGTACCTTCTTCTTCGGCCTTAAATTTGAATTCAAGTGCTTTCCAGATTTCCTTTGCAGATGCGGTATCAGTGTAGAGATCATAGAGACGATCAGATAATGTGTTCAGAATATGTCCACGGCATAGCAATTCATCTTCCTTACGTTTCTTTCTCTCCTTTTTGATTTTATCGGTGTCATCCGCAGTTGGTTCTGGAATTTCCTCCAAGTCAGGATCCAAGACATATTGAATTTTTAGAGTAGTCAGGAGAAAAGTCATTTTGTCTTGCCAACGGGTATAGTTTGTTCCATCAAAACGATCTAGTTTGACAAGGTCCTGGTTCATGAGTTTGATGCTTGAAACAGAAGCGTCGGTGGCCATGGTTGATATACTTTAAGATTGTTAGAAAATATGTGTTTCAATCGAGAGGACCGAGGCTGGAATCGTGAATGGAATCACTTTCCTTAAAGTATTTCAAGCACACCCGAATGTCTTAGAGTTTCGATGCAGGAATACCCAGGATAATTCAGCCTTATCGAGTTTGCGCAAGACCGGCGAAAACTCGAATGCAGCGAAGAACGATCTGGAATTATTCAGAGGATATTCGAATTTTTGTGATGTGATTTCTGAATGCGGAATCATCCTTTTATAGGCCATGAAAATATTAGTTTCAAAGGTTGCGACCCTTAATGAAACAATATATTTTCAAAAGATATGACTGTTGCACTTACACTGGTTCATGCACCATTTGCATGGTTTCACTTCTGCATGATTTCGTGAACAGTTGCCACCTTTCCGATTCAAAATTCAAATCACGGACACTGAGCAAAATGTAACAACCGGCCGAAGGCCGGCCGGAGCCGCCTCATTAACGCCGCGAATAGTCCGGTCGCTCTGATGCGACGTGCCTAAGTGCTCAAGTGCCGTCTACAAGCCGCCACTAGAGCCTCTACGTCCACGCCCCGGACCCGGAATCGGAGCCGGAGCCGGTGCCGCCGGTGGCGATACTAGCGAGTGGTTGTAGGATTAGGACAAGTGGCATAATGCTTGGGACCGCCACATTTGTCAATGTGGCACTTTATCCTCTTTTGTCCTTTTGTTGAGTTAATGTTATTAACTCTTTATAAAGACTTTGAAAGTGAGTGAATCTTCCAATGTGGGACTTTATTACATGCATTTATTAACATTTACTCACTTTCACCATTTGTCATTTTAGAACATAACTTTGTAATTAATTACAACAAGTTCTTCTAATAAACTTCTTGAATTTACTCCTCTATCCTTCTTACGCTTCATATCACATAAGACTTAATATTCGTGAAAAGACCTCTTCTTACGTTTAATAATACATAATATTATGAAATGATAGAAAAAACATACAACTAAAACCCCATAAGATATGAGTCCTAGGTGAAAAGTTATGGCCTAAACACTACAAGTTTATCAAGTATTTTGGATCCTAATGAAGATTTGAATTGAATCACATAAAGATCTCTTCTTACGCTTAATAATACATAATATTATGAAATGATAGAAAAAACATGCAACTAGTATCACATAAGATATGAGTCCTAGGTAAAAAATTATGGCCTAAACACTACAAGCTTATCAAGTTTTCTGAATCTTAAAAAGATTTGAATTCAATCACATAAACATATGAGTCAATCTATGAGGTTACTTTTCCAAATTTTCATATTCTCTCAACTTCAGAACATTCCTAAATGTATCCTAACCCGTCTTATCATTTTTGGATCAAACTTATACTGAATCGGCTATAATCATTCACAAAAATACAGTAATTCAGCAAATTCCATGTCAACTAACTTAATGTTTCAACATATTTCATATTTTTCATACATATCATAATTTTTTCTAATTCTTGCTAGAACTCATATCCTAACTCATAGCCTCTCCAATCTAAGGAGTAAGGCCTATAAGAAAAATCACTCAACATGCATATTTCTAGACATGCAATGATGATAATCCTTCCCAAGTTCATTTTAATTTTAACATCAAGCTTGCTCTTCTATGCTCCAACCTTCAAACTCACTCATGTTTTTTAGTTATGATCATGCATGTCCCAATCATACAATATATTTGGATGGATATGATTCCCTGATTTGATATGTGTTTTCACTCCCACTCTATAAGTTTAGGTAGTTGAAAAATATAATTGGAATTTATCATTTAAAGATGAACAAGTGAGATCAAACATGCGCATCTATATCTAATGTTTGTACACAGCTATCAACTGAGTTGGTTTAACGCACCCTAATAAATTTTGTAGAATTTCATAAATAAGTTACCTAACATCTTATCTTAACTCAAAACCTTAAAATATTAAAATTTATAGATTCTCTCATTTTTTTCATTTTGTCAATTCAATATAGTTCCAAACATCTCACAATCTTGAACAATCTTGATCAAAGTCAAGATAACAATGTGTGTCCAAAAGCCTTGTCAATTAGTAAAATTTTATACAGGTAAATAATGATATAATATAATAAGATAAGTTTTTTTTCTTCAGGATTTTAAGTAAAAGTTATATGAAATTGTTCAAAAATAAATTACCTGTAGAGCCTATGGAGTCATCATTTAGGTGGTGGAATACATATGGATTAAATAATTTTGTTACAAACACAAATAAAAAGGGAAGACTCCATAGGCTCTACACATAAATAAGTTATATGAGGCACTCAAGAAGAAAGTGTGAATAAACACCATGAAGGGAAAAGTTCGCAATTGAAAGAAACAAGATATGGGAGTTGATTATGTTGTCAAAGAACAAGAAAGCCATCAACTTGAGATGGGTTTTCAAGATAAAGTTGAATCCAGATGGTTCAATTTCCAAGCATAAAGTAAAGTTAGTAGGTAGATGATTTTTACAAAAATATAATTTGAACTACTTTGAAGTGTTAGCACCTGTAGCTAGACATGAAACAATCAGACTGGTGATTGCTATGGATGCAAATGGGAATTGGCCTCTGATACATTTAGATCTAAAATCATCTTTTTTGAATGGTCTTTTGTAAGAAGAAGTTTATGTGTTACAACCTCGTGGAGTTGTGATGGAGAATAAAGAAGGGATGGTGTACAAGCTGCATAAAGTCTTGTACATGCTTAAACAAGATCCAAGAGCTTGGAATTTGGAAATTTATTCATTTTTTGAGCACCAGGGATTTAAAAAATGTGAAATGAAGTATAGTGTATATGTGCAGCATACCTCTAATAGCAATGTGATTTTAGTGTGTCTCTATGTAAATGACATACTTCTGACAAGGAGTTGTACTTCTGAGATAAACAAGTTCAAAAGGGTGCTAATGAATGCATTTGATATGACTGATCTTGGAAACATGGTCTATCTCTTAGGGATGAATATTTTACGCTTTGAAAAGTGAATCATTGTGCACAAATTGAAGTTTAAACTTGAGTTGTTAAAGAGATTTTTGAGTTGATAAATTGCAAATCTGCAGTCACACCTATAGAGAAAAACCGTAAACTGGAATCTGATGTTGATGGTGAGGATGTAAATGCTACAACCTTCAAATAGTTGGTTAGCTATCCAAGATATCTATGTAACACAATGCTTGACATATGTTATGCAGTTGGAATGAGAAGTAGGTTTATGAGTAAGCCAGAGTTGTCACATTGCCAAGGTGCTGTAGGATTCTCAAGTATGTAAAAGGGACTATGAGACATGAAATTATGTTCCCATATAGAGTGCTAGATAATGTTGAGCTGATATGTTATTCAGACTCAGACTGGTGTGGTGACATAGTGGACAGAAGAAGTACTACAGGGTATATGTTTGTATCTAGGAGCTCCCATTTTATGGTGCTCCGAGAAACAACCCATGGTTACACTGTCAACCAGTGAAGCAGAATACATTGCTGGTGCATTATCTGCATGTCTGACTGTTTGAATGATGAATTTGTTGCAAGAACTGGAGTTCAATGTGAGCAAACTAGTCAAGCTGATGATTGACAACAACTCAACAATAAATCTTGCAAAGAACCCAGTGTTGAATGAGAGAAGCAAGCACATTGACACAAAGATCAATTTTCAACGCAATCAAGTTCAAAATGGAGTGCTTGAGGTTATTCATTGTAGCACTCAGAAGCAACTTGCAGATGTGCTGACCAAGACGATAAAAACTGAACACTTCATCAATTTGTGGGATGGAATTGGTGTTGCTGATTTTAACTTGAATATGAATTAAGGGATGAAGTTGAAATGTAATCCAAATTCAAGTTAGTTTAGTTTAAGTTTTAGTTACATTTAAATTTTATTTAAGTTTCATTTGGAATTTGACCCATGTATATAAAGTGAAGCCACATTCAGTTAGTTACAAGGTGTGTAACAACTTTGAACATTTAGAAAAATAGATTTTGTTGAGTTAGTTACAGTTTCTCTCACTCTTTTTTTCTACAACAATTCTTTCATCTTCATATTCAACCTTATGCTTCAATGGAGTTGTAACTCCAATAAAAACATACAACTAATATCACTTAAGATATGAGTCCTAGATGAAAAGTTTTGGCCTAAACACTACAAGCCTATCAAGTTTTTTGGATCATATGAAGATTTGAATTGAATCACATAAAGATATGAGTTGATCTATGTTGTTACTTTTCCAAATTTTCATATTCTCTCAACTTCAAAACATTCCTATACGCATGCTAACTCGTCTTCTCATTTTTGGATCAAACTTATCTGAATTGACTATAAACATTTACAAAATTACAGTAAACCAGTAAATTCTATATCAATTAACTTACTATTTCAACATTTCATATTTTTTACAAATATCATATTTTTTTCTAATTCATGCTAGAGCTCATCCTAACTCATTGCCTCTCCAATCTAAGGAGTAAAGCAAATAAGAAAACTCACTCAACATGCATATTCCTAGAGAGATAATGATGACAATTCTTCCCATGTTGATTTTAATTTTAACCTCAAGCTTGCTCACCTATGCTCCAACCTTACTTGAATCTCACTCATATTTTTTAAATATGAACAATGCCTCTCACAATCATACAATATATTTGGATAGATATGATTCTCTGATATTTCCACTCTATAAGTTTAGGTAGTTGGAATTTACCATTTAAAAATGAACTAGTGAGATCGAACTCGCACATCTATATGATGTCTGTACACAGCAATCAATTGAGTTGGTTTAACAGAACCTATTAAATTATAAATAATCTCATAAATAAGTTACCTAACATCTTATCTTTAACTCAAAACCTTAAAATATTAAATTTTATAGATTCTCTCATTTCTTTCATTTTGTCAGTCAAATATAGCTCCAAACATCTCACAATCTTGAACAATCTTGATCAAAGTCAAGATAACCATGTTTGTCCAAAAGACTTGTCAATTACTAACATTTACAATGCTCCCAAATGCATCACGTATCAATATCAAATCTTCATTATCACATAATTAAACCTTTTCTGGCACACCTTACAATAAAAAAATTGATATTGATATATTACTCAAAATTGAAAATTATTAGATTCAAACATGTTACAACAACAAAAGCTTTCACCATCACTACTACTTTTCACAAGGAATAATGGCTAGCTAGTCATTTTCCAATCACAAACTTTTCTCATTATCTAATTAAATTAACCTAAGCAACTTATATATGAATCTACATAAACAAGAAAATCTAACTTTTATCAAGATATCATTGTTATGAGTCTTCAAAATGATGATCTGTCTCATCAAAGATCTCCTCCTACACAAAATTAAATAATAATATAATATAACAAAAGAAGTTTTTTTTCAGGATTTTAAGTAAAATTTATATGAAATTGTTCAAAATAAATTACCTGCAAAAGCTCTTCAATTACATCTTCCATTGTAATAATTCCAACAGCTTCTTCTTTTTCAGGTAGCTTTGGAATTGAATTTCCATCAATTTCCAAAATATCTGAGTAAATATTTTGTGACCATTTTTTGCTCCTAGAAGAACCAGCAGTACTCCTATTTGAATTACTTGAATTTGGTAAGCTTTTTCTCTTGTGAAGTTGCATCTTATTTTTCAACATTTTTTCTTGAGGAGTCTTTTCAATATCAATAGTCACTTTCACATCTCCACCTGAATCTATTTCACAGAGATAATTAAAATCAAAGGAAATTAATTTAATCATGATCGATGAAAATTAAAGAGACAGCAAAATCATAAGACACCGATACTGATATTAGATATTGACGCATGTTAGACATCAGATACGTTTTTATTATAAAATCCTAATACTTGTCGAATATCTAACACACCAACATCAGTGCTTTATGTCAGTGTCACGATTGTTACATGTTAGACACCAGACACAATTTTTATTATCAGATACTAACACATGATAGTAACACATGTCAGACACTTAACATGTCTTTATTCAGAGAAGTGTCATACTAAAAATATCATGTGACACACGACAACATTGTATTAATGATAATCAAAATAGCAATCATGTGCTTAATTACCATTGCAATTATTGTTGGAAGATTGTTGCCCAGTCTTGTCAAAATTTCTCACAACAACAGCCATGTGGCTATGTCCCTTCTGGAATTCATTCAATATATCATACAGTGGCATCATTTCGGGAACCCTGTCAAAATATTTAATAAAATTTAATCATAGATTTATGGCTACTAATTTATTTTAATACTTCAAAATATTATAATACCTTGGTATTTTTCGTATGGTCACACTTTTCACAGGTACTTCCTCTTCTGGATCAATAGTTAACAAATTCTTGATCTAAAAATTAAAAAGCATGCATGCTTAAAACTTAAAACAAAGATCATGAACAATAAAAAGAAATATAAAATTTATTTATATTAAAGGATCATAAAAAATAAAATTTTTGATTTATACCAGAATAAGTCCTATGATGTTTGTAGGCTCTTCATAATAAACAGGAACTCTGCTATGTCCTTTCTCCAATATTACATTCATCAAATCTCTGTTTAATAAAATCAACCATTTAGTTTGAGAATCGAAAATAGTATGAAATTTCGAAAATATATATATCTGAATTTTTATAAATATTTTTTAAATATGTTACTCACCTATCAAGTTTTGAATTAATATCAATGGAAAATATTTCATTTATAGGACTCATAGCATCACCAGCAGTTTTTTCAGAGAGTTCTAAGGCCCCGGCAATGATAGTTGTTTCATCGTGTGTTAGTTCACCGCCTTTTCCCGCCTAACATTAACAAAATTCATCATCAATTAACTACAAATTCAATAATGCGTCGTCTTCGTTGTGACAATAATGATTTATCTGTGACAATATTTTATGAGGAATCATAAAAAAAATTGTTTCGTTGTATTGACGCATACCTCGTTACCATGTAAATTTACAAGTGTTTTCAGCTCAGCTCGGCGGAAAAGGGCTTCGTGGCGATGGCCGAGCAAAAAATCCAACAACTGAATATAACAAATTAAAATTAAGAAATAAAAATCGAAATTGAAAAAAATTCAATAAAAATGATGTTGAATGTGTATGTATTAGTATTACCTTGCTTATTGGATAAGCAACTGGAAAACATATCCATACAAGAACACGAACAACCGGAGCCACTGTTGCACCGATCGTTAAACCATACCGAGAACAAACCGATTGAGGAATAATCTTCAAAGAAAAAAATTAATGTAAACATGTTATAAGCAATATATTTAATTCAAAATGCAAGAAAATTAAAAAAATTCTCACCTCACCAAACAGAAGAATTAGTGTCACAGAAATTAGAATTGCTCCCCAAGCAACAACAAGACTATCAAGAAAGATCGGAAGCGCCTGATCATCAGGTATTAGTTCAATGGTAAGAGTTTAGTCAGGTACGTAATCTTAAAAAACTCAAATTTCTCAAAAATATCAAATGATTGACGATATCACTTTAACGACGAATTATACTACTCAAAAATTTACAAAATAAAAAATAAATAACAGATGAATTTAGATGTACCTCCATAGCAGCTGCATTGCAAATCAAAAGAGTGCATAGCAATAGATGCTGATTTTTTACAACAGGCAATATTTTATCTGAAACAGCAACAAAAAACACAAAATTCAATATATTTGAACTATATATAAACCAGATACATTAATTATATATAGATCAGATACATTAATTATTTAATTTATGAATTTTTTTTAATAATAAAGACAGAAGGAAGTAAGTGAATACATATTTAAAATTACAGTGAATTTGACGAAATCACATAAGACATGGTATTTTACCATTTTTACCATAGCACGTTGTGATTCTGACAAACTCACCGTGCAATCGAACCCGTGCAAAAACATTTAAGCAATAAAGAAAACATCATATGAATTTATTTATGTATAGAACATCAAAACATGACATGAATTTATGAATAGAACAGTACCGGCATGTTTTCGATCCTGAGGAGTACCAGATTTAGCAAGAACCTCAAGGTCAACAAGGCTCAAAGACATGAGACCCAAAGTAAGCCCAGACATCAATCCAGCAAACACAACAAGCAACACAATTATCACTATCCTTATGAAAAACTCCGTCTCACAGCACTGATATTCCACCGCCATTGAAAAATCAATTTCTTGTTACTGTTTCTGATCAATTTCTGAATGAGACAGTGTTGTTAAACTTATGCCAACGTTTGTGTTATTGTAGTACTTGTTTCTGTTTTTTGTTTGAGTCGGCGAGTGAGGAGGATCATTGATAATGAAGCCAGTGTGGGACCTACTGCCATTACTTTAACCGAACTTGGAAGTTTGTTTATAAAAACTTGCATGTGTGTTTTGGTTTGGATAATGCCATTTTGGTCATGTGGAATGCAAACTGTGGGATTTTGATTCTGGTAATATTCCATTTGGTTTAGTTGAGTCTTATGTATGTGAATTATTACTATTATTTGTTATGTGTGATCTCACTCACCACCAGCTGTTAGAAAGAGACATACAAAACTCTGGTTTGTTTATATGTTTTTAAAAGGAGATGCAATCATATTTAAAAAATTTCAAGATAATTGTTACTAATTTGTTTGAACAAAATAAAGGGGAATTTGAAAGTTGGTTTGACTAGTCCATGTTGCTCTCTTATAGTATCAACAAACGATAAATAAGTATTTCAGACTATTCTGTCCAGATGACTGATGCGATTTTAAAAGTTGTTCGATTGTTCTTATGATTTTAAGAAAAAATTGTTAAAGTTATTTATTGTAAGAACTTAATACTAAAATAACGGTAATTAAGCTTGTAGTTTTGAGAAAAAATAAAATTCGTTGGGATTAGATTTCTTCGTCTTATATTCATGTGCTATTGTGATTAGTAATTATGCATTTCTAATTAACATTTGATATTACCATACATCGCTTTGCGTTGTTGCTTACCTTTAAATCAACAACGCGGAAACAATCATGTTACATATTAGACGAACTCTCAGCCTATTAACCAACATGATAATATTAAGATTCAATAGTGGATGATAAACCTAAACCTAACTCCAAAGCTTACCATCTAGCATATGAATTTTTTGGATCTAATTATAAAAAATATTTCTCAGTATCATTTTCAAAATCATGAAAAACATGTTCAAGTTAGTCTAAAACAAGTATTAAGCATAAAGATGATCATCAATATTAAAGCATTATTAGAATTACATAAAACGTCATGATCAAGATCATTATTGAACATTCAGGCGACTATATATAATGCCAACAAAAGATAAATTAACTACTCTTACTCATAGTAGTTGTACAATGATGACCTAGAAGAAAGAAGTTGAGCATCATCTATGTTGATTTTTCTGACAACATTTCTCCTTCAATCTTCTCTCTCTCTCTCTCTCTCCCTCTCTCTCTCTCTCTCTCTCTCTCTCTCTCTCTCTCTCTCTCTCTCTCTCTCTCTGTATTGATGTATTTTTGGTGAGAGTGTAGTACATGTGCCCTGCTAGAGTCTCTCAAATAAATGGTATCAACTGCTATTTATAGAGGTTTGTAACAGCAATCTCACATAGCAATACCTTTAGCTCACCCATCGAACTTTCCTTTTTACCCCGCAAGTTGATTGTTAACTCGTCCAAGTGGGTCTTGCGGCCTTGCTTCGCTAGGCGAGGCCTTGTTTTTTCCTAGCAAGACAATTTTCCTTCACCTTGAAGTGACTTATCCTATAAGGAATATCTCAAACTACCTTTTTTTAGGCGAGATTGTCATCTTCGCCTAGCGAGAAGCCCTTTGTTTCACCATGAAGTAATAGTCTCTTGAAAAAATGTTTGAATTCTTTTGTCTCTCCTTAGCTCGCCCATCGAAATAATTCCTCCGCATAGCGAGAGTATCTCTTCCTGTGTTGCCTGTATTTGGAAGGGAAAATATTGGTTGGCTTGGAGAGGTGACTGTCTTTGCTTCGCTAGGCAAACCCCTGTTCCTCCTAGCGAAGTATCTTCCCTTTTGCTTGATACTTTATGATTTTTTAAACCATGTCCACTTGTGCCTATGAATAATGTAACACCCTAAACCCCCACACATAATTTATCAAAGAATTTAATCAAATAAATTGCACTCGTTTAGGGTGTCACACACAGCAAATACATAGCATGCTCCATAAGACGGGTTACAACATGATATTTTAATACACATATTTGTATTTGGGATGTTTGCACGACATCCAACTCGTATGTCCTATAACACATACTCATATAAGAAAATATATAACACATGTCGTCACATGCTCACATTCAATTAGGGTATCATCGTAGCGGAATCATAATTAAAATAATTTAAAAAATGATATTGCAACTCATGGCGATTAGTCTCATAAACTTCAACTTTCATAACATAAGCAAAAGGAGTTGTATTACCCAACTCTCAACAAATTTGAGACCTCAAAAAACATAATTAGTAAACTTCAACAAAACAAAACAATGAAAGCAAACATTCCCAGCCCGATGTTGCATTATCAAAGCAATACCCTAATAATAAAACAACAAACTAATGGAATCCCCTCCAAGAGCTATCTTCCACTTCAACAATGCTTCTTCTGAGTATTTGCAAGTTGTCCATGGTGGACAATATTAAAGCAAAGGAGTGAGAATACCCTTCAATAATTAGCGGTGAAAACGAGCAGAAGTAGATTAACACATAACACAATATACATGTTATTTAAATTGACACCAACATGTTAAGTATTCTCATCCAAAAAACACACCAACAACGATCAACATAAATGCAACACTCATGCAATACATTCAACACCGACTTAACATGCATGTGGTACCAAATACGAACACTCGGGTGTTAAACGATAGGCTACGATCTAGAAGGGGTGAATAAATCGCAAATCAAATTTTCTTATTAAAATTCTATTTTGAAAAATGTTTAACTATGCCGTGCAGAAACAATCCCGGATCGACGATCGTCTATACCGAACCGTTATCGAAAAGATCAGATATGTGTTAACCAATCGAACGAATACGTAAATGAGGAAAACAATCAATATATTTTCAGCATCTATGTTTGAATATAAATCACACTATAGTAATCAATTTCCAATGAAATAACAAGAAAAATATGACTAAGTCAATTTGTCGAATTAAAAACTCATAGATTGTAATCAACTCAACAAAATAATTTGAAATATTAAACAAAGAGGTTATCTCAAAGTATCAATTGCACAATCAACATTTTCATAATTTACAAGTAAAAGCAAAAGAGAGAGAGAGAGAGACATAAGGATTTGTTTAGGCAGTTCCCTAATCGGTCTCGTTATAGGTACGTCTTCCCCCAATTCTAAAATAATTATGATAGTGAAAATTAACCTTTGCAAATATAGTTTACAAGAGAAAAAGTAGTAATCCAAACCTCTAAATCCTATGGTTGATGTTGATCCTATCTTCTTCTCTTCCCTTGATATTGAGCTCGATCAAGTAACCTGATACTTCCGATTTGATCCTTCAGTTACCGTTACTCCTTTGACAGAAATCTTTTCTTCGAAGCTTTCACTCTGATGAATCCAAATTGTGAACATATTGTGACCCAAGATTACCAAAGTGATCCTCCGGTCACCGTTACTCCTTTAACAGAAACACCCGTTCTTCAAAGCTTTCACTCGGCTGAATTCGAATTGCGCAATCTATTGAAAACTCCCAAATCAAACCTTGATCTTGGAAGAAAACCCCAAGTGGATTTATCTTGAAATACCCAAAGAATTTTCAACCCAATTTTGAACACCAATCCTAAATTGGTCCTTATACACCTAAATCTAGATGGCCCCCAACAAAAATGATTAATTGTAATTGTTGTGTGTATGCATAGAGAGAGGCTAAAGATAATGAGTAATGCTTTGTATATTTCTAGTTTCAATAATGAGAAAGGATGCATGAATGACCATATATATATATGTGTGTGTGTGTGTGTGTGTGTGTGTGTGTGTGTGTGTGTGTGTGTCTGTGTGTGTGTGTGTGTGTGTGTGTGTGTGTGTGTGTGAAAGAATGAAACAGAAAAGATAGGAATGTAAAATTACAAAATGGACATTTTGAACAGTGGGGGTCAACCCATTTAAAGTGAGAGTAAACTCTTAAGGGCAAGGGAGTCGACCCATACTGCCTGGGAAAATCTTCTTCAATAGGAGTCGAGACATAACATTTGGGATTCGAATCCTTCGTGTTTTGTATTGACTCCAAATACTTGAGAGTTGACCCATCCATGACAGTGATTTATTTTTCTAAAAAGCTTTCAGCGGGAGTCGACCCAGAGATCGAGGGAGTCGAATCCTTCATGATGTGTATTGACTCCAAGGTCTTGGGAGTCGTCTCCATTTTGACGGAAACATTTGTTTTCAATTATGCTTCAGAGGGAGTCACTCCTAACACGGGTGAATCGACTCCAAGCATGGTTTTTCATGAAAATTGATATTTTTTATTTTACCTTTTTAACTTAACCAAATGCTTTTGACTTGTTCCTAAGTGTCCTAAGATGAAAATGAAACCTAGACATAGAAAGATAAGGTCCAATATACAAATACTACATATTATCTAGTTTTGATATCATTCAAAACATCTATGAGAAGATATTACACTCACATTAGGTTTATCTCGCTCCCCGATCCCCACCATAGGATCTAATTCCCTCTTGGAATCGGAGCACGGCAAAATCGCTACCATCACCATAGGTAATGCTCCACCGATTCCCAATGGAACTAGCTACTCGCACCCAAACCACGACATAGGATCGAGGCTCATAAAAAAGAGCCGAATTTCAGACAACATGAATGCATGGACTGTCAATATGCAGCAACAACAACACATACAAATTGGCCCATCTTTTGATTATGTATGTCACCAAGAACATAACCGACATAAACAAAAACATGCATATACTTAAAAAATGCAACATCGTTTGCAACACCACCACAACCATAACCATGCTTAATCTAATCAATCATTTAACAGTAACATATAAGCACTTCATCATAATACAACAACATCACTCAACAATCGAGGAATTTATGTATCACAAGTATGCATACTATACAGGTTTTCAAATACATATAAAACCTACAATTAATCATAATAAGATAGTATTTCGCGTCAGCTACCTAATGCTTTGAACGACAACTCATTTGGACTTATGGGTCAAAAGTTATGATCAAAATAGTATGTTGAACTAAATCTGCCTTCGTGATTCGAATTATGTGTTAACTCTAATTCGAATCAAATTAGTCAGAGGCCACAAAAGGGATATGATTCGAATCATAACACAATATAAAAATCTATGATTCGAATAAATTTCGTCTGTACCATTTTTCTTCTACAATTTCACAAAATTTTCACTTCTAAACTCCAAATTTTGACTTCAAACTATCTCAAAACTTTCAGAAATTTATGTAATTTATAATGTCATCATCATAAGATGTTAACTCATATTTTCACACAATTTATCCATCGATTTCATGATAATTTCATGTTTATCATCACAACACCAAACATATCAAGTTCCACCATTGACATTAATATTTATCTCAATGATCGTCATATAATTTACAACACAAAGGCAAAAATGAAAATCGTGATCAACCATGACATAACAACCATTATAACATCAAAGTTCATAATTTTGAATGAAACACCCGATCCTAAAGAGGTTAAGGGTTCCTCCATCTACCCCACATGCTTTAACACCCATTAGAGAAGGCAATCTCCCCTACCTTAGATTTCTCCAGCCAAATTCTTCAAAGCTCTTTCAATGGATGCTCTTCCTATGCCATAGCCCTTACCTCTTCCTCTTTCCACCACATTCTGATTTTATGTATCCAAAAACTCTCCCAAATTCTTACTAACCTTTTTATTAGTAACCTAATCTCTTAATTAGAGACTTCCATCATTCTCATCACTTAACCCCCTATTCACCAAAATGCCCTTATCATCTCTAATTTTATTAATTCCAACCTTGTCCTCAATTTCTTTACACACTCATATTTTCTTATTATTTTATTATTCTAATATATTTACTAAACTAATTTAAACAACTCTTATTATTTAATTATCAAAATAATTCTAATTAGTTCTAATTCATTCCAACTAACTTCTACTCCATATGTTTATTTAACTACCACAACCCACAACTCAATAAAATGCACATAATCACAAATAATTCATAAATAAATTGTTTAAAATAAACTATTCGTAAACGGGGTGTTACAAATAACATGGTTATTAATCTCTCACAAATGTTTTAGCGTATTTTCATGATAAATTGAGATTGTTTCATGTGATTATTTATGCTTTAAGTTAACAAGTGTCTATGTAAAACAAGTAAATTTTTCACTTATCAATCAATATAGCTCTCAACGTTTCAAATGATTACGTTAACGATTGTATCTCTTGATTTGTGAGTTCTTTAACTTGTTTAATGAGTGTTAAATCATTTGATGATAGTATTTTGTGAATAAAACATAAATATAATTTCAACACAAAATAAGAAAAATTTGGAGGATGAAATGGCTTAGTGAATACAAGTTGATAACTGCTTGGTAAAAATAGTAAATGAATCAGATTTGGTTGAAGTTTCTCACAAATCACATGGCAATCTAGACCAATATATTTACTCCTTTCATGAAAAGTGGGGGTGTGAGATAAGTAAATAATTGATATGTTATCCCAAAACACAATAGCTAGCTTTTAAAAAACTATCTTGAAGTCTTGAGTCATGTATTGTGACCATTGAAGTTTACGAATTAACAAGGCCAAAGATCTATATTCATCCTGTGTTAAAGATTCAGAGAAAATATATTTCTTCTTGAACTTTTAGGCTATGTTTGGGAGTTTGGAGGGGAAGGGAGGGGAGGGCTTTGAAAAATAAGAGGAATTTGGTGAAAATGATAAAAAGATTTTGGGTAGGAGGGTTTTGGAGGGTTTCAGTTTATTCATAACACCAAAAACCCCATAAAATAGGGGAACTAAAAAATTGTATTGAAGGAGGGTTTTGGAGGGTTTTGAAAGGCTTACATAAATTTGGAAAATATCTTTTAGGTTGTTATACATTTTTGAAAATTAAAAATTTAGTAATTATAATAACTATTTTATCATTCTAAACAAATTCATTTTTTCAAAAAATGTCAAATATTTTCCTACATTTTTTTAAAATTTTGATTTTGGAAGCCTTCCCCTCCCCTCCCCTCCAAACTCCCAAACATAGCCTTAAGAAATTAAAGAAGAACCAAGTAAAGCACAAAATTCTGTTATACAATTTCTAGTTTTAAGGCACATTGCCCAAATTAACTTAAATAATGGACAAAAACTATTGTTTGGTCATGTATGTTAAATCGATAAACCTTCTTATGAGTCTTGTATAAAAAATAGGGGTAATTCAAAGGAGCACCATCAGTGCTAGAAAGCTTAGTAGTAGGATTAAATTGAATAGTGAAAAGTTTAGTTCTTAGTAAACCATCATCTTGATGGAGTTCAAGCGTATATTTTCTTTAACTAACAAAAGATACCAATGTTAGATCTTACAATTTTTGAGGCACTTTTAGCGGCAACCGGTCCTGTAACAAACAAAGTAAAAAACATAAATTAATTTTAACATATCAATAGTAAATAAAATAAATTTATACACACGCACCTCTCCTTGCCATAATCTCAATTTCAAATGATCGTCAAATTCGGTTAGCACGAAACCGTCACTAGGCCCTTCAAGAAACCCTTCACACTGTGTACAAATGACTCTATTGATGTTAGAGCAGTCACCTCTGTATCAGCCGAAGGTGTAACCTCCATATCACATAGTAGGAACCTCCATATTAACTGGAGCAGTGGCCATCGTTTCTAGTGGAGGAGTCACCTCCATATCAGGTTAGGCCCCAGTTTCAGAATGATGGGGCACAACCACCTTGGCCACCATTTTCACGTCATCATGATCCTCTACATACACAGCTATTGTTTGGACATTGTCACCAATCGCAACATCGGGCTTATGAACACCATTTTTGGCCCATTCATCAATTTTAGCCTGTTTACGTCGGGGCTACTCTCGCCACCCGGATATGCGAATCCTCAACGTCATCTGCCCTCGCACGAGCCTTCGTTGCAGCTTTGTCATAATGCCTAGAAGCAATCGTCTTGTGTATGATTCTCTAGTCATCACTGTAAATTCAAAATGATGAAAAATGAACTACCATATTTTTTAAAAATCTCGAAATCAACATGATTTTCTCTGATTTTTTGAAATATTTGGTTAATCTCAAATTTTTCTTCTACCAATTTTTTCAAAAATTTGTATTGCTTCATGCATTTTTACCGAATATTTTAAAGTTTTTAGTAAAAAAGCATGCAATTTTACCACATTTTTCAAAATATCCGGTAAAACACATGCATTTTGTTAATTCTCTATTTGTATGATTGACATCTATTTTAGTAAAACAAATTAGTCAAAAACATGTTAAGCAGGACGTTTTATCTTGCAGAAAGAAAAGATGTTGAATAAAATGTTCTATCAACTGCAACTGGTATAACATGTCGAACAAGATGTTCTATTCAGGTCCATACGATATTATGACGGTGTGTTAAGCTAATTTTTTAGAATCTGTTTAAGTTATTGACATATGCAGAATATTCTGAAATATTATGCAATCCAATATGAAGCTTAACTTGAGGATAAAAGATTTTATTTGTTTTTGAAGATATATGAATAGTTTCTAAATATGGAGAATATTTGGGAAACTAATATTTGAAGTCCTATCTTTTTGGAGAAGATTTTGGAAGATTTTTTAGCAGAGCCCTATTGCAAATTTAAAGCCTAAGTTTAATCCAGGAGATTGCTTTATATAGAATACTAGAAACCTTATTGGAGTAGAGAACTTACGATGTAATAGGTTAGAGTTTGTGTGTTAATTGCGAGCCTCTCTGATATCATTATTGATAGAAGAGTATGACTGTTTTTGAGTTGTAAATTCTGACATTCATTCATAAGCTTTTAAGTATTGAATGTTTGTATGTCACTTAGGTATCGTTGGTACATAATTCTAAGTGTGTGTTGCTTGAATCTCAAGCTATTATTCTTGATCAAAGCTTTTAAGTAAGATCAAGTATTATTCTTGATTAAGAGGTTCTTAATCTAATATTGCTTGTAATTGAAGATTGTGGTAAATGACCGTCAATATCAGTAACTGCGATTATTATTGTAAGATATCACTGCAGTGATTGAAAGTGAGAGGGGTTTCTCATATCTAGGAGGTTTCTAGGCAGAAGTTGCATTGGGTAGGGATTAATTGAGAAATTGTAAATCAGAAGTTGTTTAACTTCGAATTGATACTACTATTAGTGGATTTCCTTCTTAGCTTGGTAGCCCCTAGAGTATGTGTTAAATAATGATTTTCCTGCCAATGCATGTTACTCAGAGATCAATGTCTCAACATCTCTTAGACATCTGAGATCTGAATACCAGAATTTCACATTTTATAAGAGTTTTCAAAAAATTCGATAAAAATACATGTAAAAAATGAGTTTTTATAGGACATTTTAAAAATGTTTGATAAAATGCATGTTTATTTTATTTTTTTTAAATTCGGTATAAAACTAAAATTTTCAGTAAAATTATATTTTTGAAAATTGAAATAGTTGGCTCAAAAAATTCAATAAAACACACAATCTTTAAAAACTCGAAATATTCAAATAAATATTAAAATAATTTTTTATTTAACAAAATTAATATAATAAAAATAAAATATGGAAAAAGCTAACATGTGTCAGGTTTATTTAATACTAATATCGCATTAAATAATTGATTCAAAAACCATATTAATACGAACCGTATAAATCATATGAAATGAAATAAACACCGACACGCTTTGAGTGCGTGCCAACCTCATCAGGTCAAACTCCAACTCAACGAGGAAACTGAACTAACTCAATCTTATTTCAACGAACATGTGCATAGAGTAGTAGCTTTTTTTCCAAAATAAAAAAAGCATATAAAAACCCAAATTATTACAAAAACAAAGAAATTAAAAAATAAAATATCAGTGCTTGAATTTAAATACGCGGCTTTCAGAGTCTCTTTCAGTCACCGCTCATTCACTGCAAGATCAGATCTGAAGGAACCTATCGATTTCCTTCTCAGGTAACCGTTTTTTCTCCATTCTTCAACATTTCATGCATTCATGATTTCAATTTCATTCCGAAGTAAGTTTGCTAAACTGTAGTATTGTTTTCGATTTTGTAGTTGTTTTTAAGCTAAATCCGGTTTTTAGGTTTAGTTCATTGTGATTGATTTGGTTTATTCTGTTTGGTTTTTGAGTTAGGGTTGTTGATTTTGGAGTATAAATGAGTGATGTGTTTGTTGTGATGTAATTGTGTTGTGTTATGATGTCTGGAAATGGTTTGAATAACTTGGTAGGCAATGTGTTTGATGTGAAAAATTGAAGTTGTGTTTTGCTACATTAGGGTTGATGGGATTGTTTGGGGGATTTTACTGTCTGTAAGTTTGTATCTTGCTTGCTAGTCATGGCTTTAATTGGAAACTATGGACGGATCTGGATTCCACCTGGTAAATGTGGATTGCAATACTTGATCTTGGTTGTAGATTTTCAAATCAACAGTGAAAATTAATTAAAGATGATTTGGTGAAGATATATAGTAAAGAGAGTAGATCAGATAAAGAGAAGTCAATTAGAGGAAGACTCAGAAATACTATAGGGGAACTTATTAAGAAAGATCTCGAGATTAACGATTTGGATAAAAACATGGTTCTGAGTAGAACATTATGGAGAAAGTTTATCCACGTAGCCGACCCTACTTTGTGGGATAAGACTTTGTTGTTGTTGTTGTTGTTAGTTAGTTAGTTAGTGAAGATATAGAGTAAGCCGACCAATCTTGAATTAATGGCCGAGATCTGTTAGTGTATAAATATGTGGTTTTCAAAATGTAGGGAATTTGGGTCTTGGACCGCAGTTGTTGCCTAGCCTTTTTTTACTTGTTTTTTCATAGAGATGATATGGGATTCTGGTTTAAAGGATACTGTCATGAGTTAATAATAACCAATTGTACTCTGAGCTGTGCAGCTTTTTAGCATTTATTATTAACTATGTCTCAACTACTATTGAATAATTGGCATTGGCTTTAAGAGAAATTTATCTGTAATAAAACAACTAAGAGAGCAGATATATGTATACAACTACAAGTCAGAATAATGAATGGAAAACACTTGATAAAGTATACAACAAGAAACAACTTTATTTTGTTTTTGAAATATCATAATTGATCTTGTTGCTAAAACTATTGCTAGGTCTGAAGTCTCATTGCTGTTATCATGTCAAGGAGGCCAGTAAATCCGTCACGTCGGTTAGGTGATGGTGGAAGTATACCATTTGTTGCCTCTATCCAGTCTAAATCTCAGAACTCTCCCCTGATATCTATTGCGCTTGTTATTGTGGTATATTTTTTTCTTTTTGAAAATTGAATGTCATTACAGAAATATTCTGGTATTATTAGGTTTAATTTTAAATAATTCTAATTTCTTAACATCATTTTGAGATACTTCCTGCATTTATGATTTTTTCCCATTTGCATTCTCCTTTTACCTAATTCTATATATAATCTTTTTAATTTACTTTATACTATAAGCCTGTTTGGATTGTATTATTGGAACTTATCTACTGACATGAATTTTGTAAGATTGTCTGAGAATGATAAGTGCTTGTACTATAAGCTGCAAATGAGTTGTTTATCCAAATAGGTCCTATATAGTCTTCCCTGTTTATTATCAACATAGCCCAACTAATGAACTGATTTTTGCAAAATTTTCAGGGTGCGATTCTTCTGATTGGTTATTTTTACAGCAGTTCAGGTTTGTAATTAATCTGTTAACTTTAAATTCTGAAACCCTCATAAAGATAAGGATCTTTTACCAAATAATAAAACAAGGATTATGAACTTGGCACTCTCCAAATATTGTGTTTTAGAAGCCAAACACGAATGTTTTGACTCTGGATCTTGTCTAGCAGACCTGAGTATTTTGCAACTTCCTCGGGTTTAAGTTTAATAATCTTGGATCCAGTCTTTTGTTCATTACGACTCAGGACAGTGCTACGGTGACAAAAATACAGTGGAGTACTCAAAATGAATATAGTCAATGAAGCTAAAGAGTAGAAGAATACAAATGAAAATTTATTTACATCATCATGTTGATGCCTACATCTTGCACCAGCCTCATAGAACCTAGATCATACTGTCATGAAAATGATCAGTCAGCCATTATCATATTGATATTGCTAACATTTCTATTTTAAATGAAAAGAAAAAAGGAGCTCATTTCACTGCATAAATTAACAATGAACATTCTCTGTTTCATTAATTGGTATTTGCTTTAAAATTCTAATAATGCTGATTTGTTTGGTTATGTGGCAGGTGGAGCTAGTATTGATATTAAGGATGCAAGTAAACTTGAAGGTACAAAAAACCATTAATTTATTATTTTAAGCCTCATGCTTCCTGGATATTTCCTGCAGAACAAAACCTGTGCGAATGTTTTTATGAAACCGTGGCACTGGATTATTTAAGTGTCTTTTTTTCTCTTGATTTTGGCAATGTTTTGGATGTCTTCTTTAATCCTTTAATTCATTGACTGGTATCCAATCAACATGTGCACAATGAGGTTATGTGGCATACCAATTATTGGGACTTGAAGTTACTGTATCATAATCTGTAATTATTAGTGTCTTATTTGTATGGTCAGTTGGTACAAGTTTGTTAGCATTTATAGTAGAAATATTGATTTAAAATTGTGAATATTGAAAATTTTGTTGCACTTAAAACAGCTCTAGTGCATGTTTGCAGGTGGTTCATCATGTACATTAGAAGTACTACAAGCATTGCCCGTTTTGAAGAAAACATATGGAGACAGCATGCATAAGGTTTTGCACGTTGGCCCTGACACTTGTACTGTGGTATCTAGTTTGTTAGCAGAAGAGGATTCCGAGGCTTGGGGAATAGAACCTTACGAATTAGATGATGCAGGCGCGAAGTGCAAAAGTCTTGTACGAAAGGGCATTGTACGCGTGGCTGACATAAAGTTTCCTTTACCTTACCGTGCAAAGTCATTTTCTCTTGTCATTGTGTCAGATGCATTGGACTATTTATCTCCAAAATACCTGAATAAAACATTGCCAGAGTTAGTGAGGGTATCTTCTGACAGCGTGGTTATCTTTTCAGGTATCGTCTCTTCTGAATCTTTTGATCTTCTAGTTTATACTTTTGAACGCTTTTAATCCTGAACTGAATGTATCTTTGGCACTTCTTTTGACAATATTTATTTGGCTGGCTAGGCCTATATTCACCTAGGCAATGCCAACAATAATAAACTCATAATCTTAGCAGTCTTTAACAAATCATGCTCTTTAAGTTTTTAATTCACTTGTGCGTTCTTTGTCCTGATTTCTCATTTTTATGCATAGGTTATCCTGGTCAACAAAGAGTTAGAGGTGAACAGTTGGCCAAATTTGGTCGTCCAGTAAGTCATTAACCTGTGTTGTGTCTTTGTTACTCAGATTAATGTCAATAAAACTATTCTTATTCTGCTTCTCTCCTTTTACAATTTGATATTCTCTATATGAAGGCCAAATTGCGGAGCTCATCTTGGTGGATAAGGTTTTTCGTGCAAACAAGTTTAGAAGAAAATGAAATTGCTGGAAAGAAGTTTCAACAAGCTTCAGCCAAGAAGGCGTACGCACCAGCTTGCCAAGTTTTCCACCTGAAATCATTCTCCTGAAATTTTTATTGGCTTGTTTTAAGCATGACTTTTTGGTAAGAAACCATACTGATGAGGCTGGCACCTTGAGCACCCAAAGGGTAAAAGTTCCATACATACATTATGTTGAAATTATAGTCTTGTTTGATCCGACCTTGATGGTATTATTAGGTTAAATTATGTACCTTATCGGCTTTTACATTTGTAAACACTATTGTCTCATATTTTCCATTTTTTCATATGTATTTACAGAAGCCCTCCGTTTCTACTAGTTTAGGAAATTTACTATTTTGACACTTTTGGCAACTTCTACAATTGTTACCTTATTTAAGGTTCCTTATATTATTATAAAGCTTTTCTTTTGTTGCTTCTTAATGTAGAACAATAACAATAATCAAAGTTTTATTCTATTAGGTGAGTTCAGGCATATAGATCAACCATATAAGCTAGTATTATTTCTCTCTGAATGATTTCATGTTTTGTTTTGCAACACTAAACTCATTATATTTGCATTGTTTTGTTATTTTAGTATATGATGTGTGGGATATGTAAGGTTGGCTACAACTAGTGTGAAAGATTTGCTTAAAATTATAAGTTTGCATCAGCTATTAATGTACAGACCTCGGGGATGTCAAGCAAGTGCTCAGGCTCCTCCCTTTACATTATTACCACAAGTGCGATACATATAGAAATTTAAAGGGACATGTGCCCTAGATTTTTTATACTAAGCTATTTAAATCTAATTATAACTAATTATAACTAATAATAACTAATTCAGTGTGTAAATTGTCGAATTTTGAATATTTAATTCTAAAAATAAATTATAAAGAAATTTGGCCTCTAAATACATATCTAAGAATCATTAGCTTGCATTAGTTGTTTCATGTGAATTAATTTGGGGTTATTTTGAATTGAACCATTTTTCACAAGAATCATATGTATTTTTTTCTCTCTTTCAATTGTTCATATAAATAGAAAAAATGTTTATGCAAATTGATTCACTCTTTTTGTAAATTGAATCATTCACCATAAGAATCAATTCACACTAAAAAATTCAAATTTTGTTTAATTGATTCTTTAACAAGTTTTTTCTTTGTTTTCATTAAAGATTTGTGTCTATTGATACATGTATAAATATAGTGATATCTCACAATGTTTTAACGATGGAAAAATATATCTTTTCCTCTCTCAACTATTTGTCTTAAAAAATTTCTTAAAACATTTTTCAAACATTTTATTGGTGGGATTGTTCCAAGTTTAGAAAGATGTAGTAGAAACTGTTGTGGTGAATTCCTTAATGAGGAATTCAATTTCAATGGGAAATTCAAATTACAAAGGAGAAGGGTGGTAATTTCATAATGTGGGGAGTTTTGGGGCCACTACGGCCCATAACACTTGCTACGAGCTGGCCGTAGTGGGATCTGGTCATTTGTATAGAGCCTGATTTGGAAAGGGGAAAGAGCATGGGGTGCTACAACCATAATGCTTTCTATGGTTATGCTTTTGAAACCCTCATTTGTGCAGTTCTTCTCCATCCTTACACAATTCCTCTCCAACTCAGCGTATATAGGCCTTGCTCATCTGGAACACTTGAAAAATGAAGAAAAATTGAAATGCATAAGTTAAACGAACAAAATAAAGGCAAAATACCAAAATTTAGAGGACATAGACAAAAAGTGATAAAAAATACGATTGATCATTCCCGCTATCACAAAGAACTCTCAACATCCACAAGTCGTTTGACTTTTGGAGTTGTTATCTTCGAAGTTGCTTCATCAGTTGTCATATTAAAACCAACTGATGGTCATACCTACAAGCACATAGATCGATAGTTCCTAGTGCTTGCCATCGCCGTCGAGTTTAACCCACCCCTTAAAACAAGTCCTTCTTAGACCATATCTGGTAGGACGAATGACCAAATGGTCTACTGAAATGTTAGAATTTGATGTCTCTTTTGAGTTTAGAAAAGCACTAAAGGCCCAAATGTTTACGAATTTCATAGTAAAAATGCACTGGTTGCGTCAGAATCAACTACTACATGGAATGTGTTCACGGACAAGTCATTCAACAGTAGGGTAAGTGACATAATTCTCAACTTGGAAAACGTTGACCTTGAACTGGGTTTTCACTTAGATGCAAAAAGGTGTAGCCCCAAATAATTTATTTATTATTTTAATAGGTTATTTGTCATATAATTATGTGATATTTGATAATTGTATGGTACTGCTGGTGTTTTGGTGTATTGGGCTACCTTGTGTGGGATAGTGGCGATAAGAGTAGAACTAAGGTAGCAGAATGTGTGAGTAAAAGTATAGAAGTTGGTGGTGTAGAGAGTAGAACTAATTGCATTATATTAGTTAATAATTATTTCGTTATTTAATATTAGAGTGAATATTATTTAATTAAATAATTGGTGGAAATTATTACTATTATTTTAATTAGATGGAATAGTAGTAATAATAATTATTATAATAGAATAAATGATTGAATAATTAATTGAGTTTATGTTGTGTTAGCATAAGAAATAGTGGGGGTGTTGTTGTTAAGCCAATTAGTGAGTAGAAGTTAGTAAAGGGGTTAACTAAAAGAGAAAAGAGAATTGGGAAGAGGGAAATTAGACAGAACGTGAAAAAGAAAAGTTATCGTAGAGAAGAAGCACAAAAAGGAAAGAGTAAAGAATCCACTATAAGAGTTGAGAATCACTAATCTAAGGTAAGGATGGAGTTCTAACTCTATAAGGTTAGGTATGATTATTAGTAAATAGGAATGGGATTTTGATTTCTATGTTGATGTTCTTAGGTTTTGAATGGGAAATCCATAAAATTGATAAATTAATGCATGTTTGATGACAATTACTTGTTTGTATTTGATGTATATGTGTTGTATGGTTTCTATCTTGTGAAATTTAGTCTTGTTGGTGATTTTCACAAAATTCCATGTTTTGACTGTAAATTCACTGTCGAAAGTGACGTCGTAGAATTGCATTTTTATGATCCCAATTGATGTTATATGAACAGAGAACATGAATATACAATTCTTTCGTAAAACAGACTGTCTAGGATGGGTTTTCAGGGGGAAAATTGGCTTGAAAGTAGCTGGCCGTTGCAGAGTTTTTCTGCATAATGGCTATTTTGCTTAGCGAAGCTAAGGGCGACTAGCGAGACCTGGGAGAAAAAGTTTATATTTTTCAAAACAGAACCGGATCCTGTATACTAATGATTTGTCATGAGATTTAGTGAATTTTCCATAATTTTCTGGAATCGTTTGAATGGTCTTTGAGACGAGTTTTATGGAAACCGAATACTTGAATTTTCTAAATTTATGCATTGGAATGAATGATTTCTTGAGAAAGACATCTTGAACCTTGTTCGTTAATTGTTGTTTATAAGCACATGATGTGGCTATATGATGACGATGAGGTGATGGCCTATATTGGCGTTTGTAGAAGGCTTATGCCTTGTGGTTGCATAACTGTGTTATTGCATGTAGGTGTCGCATACATAGATTGTTGAGGGCTTATGCTTCTGTTGCTGGCCTGGATGGGCAAGTTATTGTGGGCTTATGCCTTGTTGCTGCCTCTATTTACTAGCATTATGTTGAGGGCTTATGCCATGTTGGTACTACATGCATCTGAGTCGGTATTGGTCTCATTTCATTTTATAATCAATGATGTGATAATACATTGTTTGTTGTCGAATACTTGTATTTTATGTGTTTATGGATGCTGATAATTTTGTGGAGTTAATGAAAAGTGTATGACTTTATTCTTCTTATACTTATTATCATACGTTTTCTTATATTGTTATGATATCTCACCCCTTATGTTTGAATTTTGCCTATACGTGGTGTCATACCCTAATTTTTGACCCCCCTGAGATGACATATCTTCAGGATTTTCATCAAGTCAAAGTAAATATCTAGGGCAGTCTGACATTCAATCGAGGGTGTTCAAAGACAGGAAAACTCAGGCAAAGGATCAATCAATAGGAATATTAGTCTCTAATACAATCATAAGACTCAAGAGCTTCATTATTTCACCTATGATTGATTAGACACCCAGTCATCTGAGTACAGAATTACTCAGATCCACAGACTAGGGTTTTGAGCCTTATCAAGGACTAAAATCAGGGATTACCTTTGGGAAACCATAAAAAGCCCTAGGGGATCATTCAAAGACATCAATCATCTTCAAATAACTCATATGACAAGATCCACTGGACATCACACCTCAATTCAAAGTCTACAGTCATCATTTTCATCTGGTCGACAATTAGGGTTTTTGACCTAATTCACCAAGATAGTTGACTTTTAATCAGAGGATGAATCCAAAACTCAAGACATGATTCAAGAGTCTCTACTACCTCAATATAATCCATTTACATCATTCATTTGAGGAGAAGATCTTGATTCTACACAAAAGTCCAAAATCTCACCTTGTCTGGAAAAAGTCAACTGTATGGGATCACCATTGACTTTTGAGATCTTTGGTCAAAAAATGACTTTCAAGGATCAATATCATCAATATATAGATAGTAAAATCATTTGACCAAAGAAATTCATCAAGGAGCGAAAAGTCGGGAATTAGGGTTTTTAAAGGCATGGTGAGAACTCAAAATTTCACCTACACAACTCAAAAAAACTTCCAACATGAAAGTTGTAGATCTTGCAAAATAAAACAACATCTTACAAAGGAACTTTTTTCAAAAGATCAATCATTTAAGAGTTTTGGAAATTTTGAAGTTTAGGTCATAAACACTTAGAAATTTTTCTAAGTGTTTTAACCTAGTTTTCTTCCAACTTTGGCCTCATTTTTCACAAATTTGCCAAAGGATTCTGAAGAAACTCCAAACTAATGATTTAAAGTAGATGTTTAGGGCTTTCCAAATTGTGTTCAACCTTCTCCAAATTCATTTTGAGCTAGGAGTTATGCTTGTTCAAAGTTGGCCTCATGAAGTGAAATTATAGGTCATGTACAATTTGGAACTTTGCAATTTTGTGCATTTTGCTTCACTAAGTGATGCTACACGACCTCTAATGCATCTGAAACCATACTATACATCAATTTCCATCATTGCATAAGGATTAGAGAAGATTCCCAAAAACAAAGGCATGTGATTATGTAATGATTGCATTTTTGAATTTATGACAAATTGGTGATTCATCAAAGGAATCTTCTCCCAACCAATTGGAGCTCATTTCTGCAGCCATTTGGTCCCCTAAGATCAAGCAAAACCGATGGCTAGGGAGTGGTATCAAAGAGCTCATCATTGCACTTGGAATATTCTTTGAATTTCTTCATGGCTAAGAAACTAAACTCACTACACTAAGCAAGCTTACTATGATCAATTGCTCTGAACCAATTGCCTATAAATAGAGGCCTCTTTCTCATTCAGAAAACACACCAAAGCAACCTTATTCCTTGCATTCTCTTTCTCTTCTCATGCTTATGGTTTTTCAAAGTTCTTTGGCAAGAAGAATCGTTTTCTTCAAACCAAAGCTTATCTTTGGAAAGTAAGCATTCTAACATCTCAAGGGAGTTCATTTGAGGTGATCCAAGCACCTGGATCACTTCTGTAAGTGGAGGAACACCATTGTTGCTCTCACTTTGGAGCATTTGCAGTTGGAGGTCCATAGAGTAATTCAGGAGGTTCCAAGCCAAGCCAATCATCCAGACACACTCCTCAGGTCATAGTGAAGCTAACCAGATGGTTGCAGCTCATCTGTAACTCGAGAATCATCACCCTCCATGTTCACTTGAAGCTGAAATCGAGGGAGGTCCATAGAGCAATTCAGGAGGATTCAAGCTCCAATAAGCATTCAGTTAGCATCATTGAGTCTCAAGGAAGCTATTGAGATCATTCATTCAAGTCCAGGTGTTCTCCATCGTCCTCACGACCTCCATTTTCAGAGGTAAGTTTCTGAACCTCACCTCTTTAATTCAAGTACTCTTTGAATCAAAGCTCGATTCTATCTTGTTTAGCATCATCAGAGGATTGAAAACCCTCTATCATCTTTCATTTATTCATCTTGTTTGTCATTTAATTTCAAATTTAGGGTTCATGTGTTCTTAGAGTTTTCTGAGAAATTAGGTAGCTATAGTTCATATAAATAAATGTTAGTTACATATCTGGATTCGTGAGGAAATTTAGAACAAGATTGATGTTTACATCATGTCATTTAGTTGAGAAACCAGAGAGTTAGGATTTTGAAAATCCTTGAGCTCGAGGAAGAAGATGACTATGGCCATGGCGCGCAAAAATTCAAATATGGGGCCAAAGTTTATTTTATTTTGAATGGTAGTTGTTTTATAAACGACTAAAACGTGATAGCCCAGTGGTAAAGAGTGTTTGTGTGTTGCGCGTGCCCAAGGTCTGGGGTTCGAATCCCCCTCGCCCCAGACCTTTTGATTTTATTTTCTTTTTTGCTTCTATACACTTGAACACTATATGAATTGCATTGAAACCAGCTTACTATCACCACACGCGCGTTGGCTCAGTGGTGTTTGTTTTGAGTGTGTGACCTAGAGGGCCTGGGTTCAAATCCTCCAAGGGCCAAAACTATTTTTTTAACACTCATTTTCTTTCATTTTTCTCACAAACTTCACACAATTAATTCACCTATCAAATTAAATCATTTTCACTTCATTTTTCACACACTTGTTATTTAATATACCTATTTTGTGAATAATCAAAAAAATCATAAAAATATTATTTATTTCATATATTTTTATTAGGTTTAAAATAGTATGTTTTAAGTGTTTTCTTAAATACTTTAAATGCATATACTCATTTTGTTTTAATCTAATTATTTTGTGAATATTTTTATGATAAAACCCTAATTTGTTTATGTCTTAATTAAGTAAAAATCTTTATTTTTACTTTAATTAAGTTGACTTTTGTCAATTCTCAAAACTGTTTTCAATCTCTGATTAAATCAAATGATTAAGGTTTTCAAACAACAAAACCTTGTATCATTCCAAATCATTTTCAAATTGCTTTTACACCAGTACTGTAAAGTACTGGGCCTCTAATAGAGTGTAAGTCCCAAAAACCTTCTCTTCTTAGCTTGTTTTCAAAACTGTATTTTCAAAATCTTCTTTCTGTTTTCAAAACATTCTTCTGGTATTTGAAGGGCATTATTCCCGGTGAAACTCTTCAGATACCTATGTGACCTTTGTCCATCTTCACTTCTTCTGTTTTCAAAAACCATTAACTGTTTATCATATATACATTCAACTGTTATCCACCAATTACTGTTGAGGCTCTGTACATACTTCTTCAAAGGCCTCCACTCCATCCAGGTTAGGCTTTACAAGCTTTCAATTTACAGTCTTTATTTAAATTACTGTCAAATATAAACTGTACATATATTTGTTTAGAACTACGTTTGAGTGTAAACCCTAGGACAGTTAAACTATATATATATATATATATATATATATATATATATATATATATATTATAGGAATATGGCCTAGGATTGAGAATATCTTCCCGGTGAAGGCTCTTTCCTAATTAGAGATCTGTAGTTCAAACCCCCAAGATGAATTATTCCCGGTGAAACATCTTGGTAAAAACCTTAGAATCCAAAAATAATAGGACACATCCACCCAAAGAGGAATTATTCCCGGTGAAACCTATTACCCATTTGCTTAGAGCCAAAAATAAGTTCAAAACTACATAGCTTTCTCTTGTGCTATAACAAGGACCCTCGATGACCCTCGATTAGCCTCCTCTTGGGCTTTGTACAAGGACCCACAGGCTTCTTAAAAGCATTTCCAGCTTCCTCTTGAGCTTGTATACAAGGACCCATCAGGTTTCTTATAAACATAGGAACAGGTCTTTAGTCACCTTTTAGCCTACCCTGGTGAGTTTCTTCCAATTTAAACCAGACTTTAAACAAGCTAAGTTTGTCTCAATTTTGCATTGAGTACACCTTTTGGAATGAGAGACATGGACAGTCTCTGTCACCCTTATCTTCATCAATCTTCCTTAGCAGAGTCTAGGATCTATGTTTACTTCTCCTCAGCATTGAGTCAGCCTTCATCTTGGGCTTTAAACAAGAAGTCTCCACTAGATAATCTTTCTGCCATTCCCTGGAAAGGGTTAGCCTCCAAAGTCAATTAATAAAAATCTGTTTAAGATGTCAAAAATCCCTGGAAAGGGTTAGCCTCCAAAATCAATCCATCATTTTAAATTCCCTGGAAAGGGTTAGCTTCCACACATTCCTTCATTTTAACAAAATCCCCTGGAAAGGGTTAGCCTCCAAAGTCAATTAATAAAAATGTCAAAAAACCAAAGATTCATTTCTCTTAGGAGATAATTTCCCCAAAAGAGTCAAAATCCCTGGAAAGGGTTAGCCTCCAAAGTCAATTAATTAATAAATAAAGATTCATTCTCCTAGGAGATAATTTCCCCAAAAAAAAAAGAGTCAAAACCCCTGGAAAGGGTCAGCCTCCAAAAAACATGATAAAGTCAGTCTTTTAACAGACAAATTCACCAGCTGAGTCAAAATCCCTGGAAAGGGTTAGCTTCCAAAGAAAAACAGTCTTTTAATAAATAAAATCTCCTTAGTAGAGTCAAAATCAACAAAAACAGTTAGCCTCAACCTTGGGCTTCATACAAGGCACCAAACAATAAAACTCCCCTGTCAAGAGTCAGCCTCAACCTTGGGCATTGTACAAGGCAGATAATAGAGTCTCCCCAGTGAGTTCTTCATCATTCAGTAGCCACAACCTTGGGCTTTGTACAAGGCAGATAAACCATATTTCATGAGTCAAAGATTCCTAACACTTAGGATCTTTTCCCCATAGAGTCATCCATACTCAGTTCAGTTAAAAGAGTCTGCCATAACCTTGGGCTTTGTACAAGGCAGAAAATAATGTTTTCCCTAGCTAGAGTCAGCCACAACCTTGGGCTTTGTACAAGGCACACAAAATAGAGTCATTCATAGTTTCAAAAATTCAGTTATCCTCAGCAGTTAGCCACAACCTTGGGCTTTGTACAAGGCACACAAATAGAGTCTCCCTAAGTAGAGTCAGCCTCAATTCTGGGCTTTGTACAGAACACCAAATAAAACTCCATCAAATAAACACTCTCCAAATAGAGCCAGCCTCAATTCTGGGCTTTGTACAGAACACCAAAATACCCTGTAATTAATCCTCAATGGAGTCATCTCCCAGAGTCATAATATTAATTAATCAATCAAAAAGCCTCAAGCTTGGGCCTCATTCAAGCTAGCTAAAGTCAAATATTTTATACAGTAGATAGACATAGCTTATCTCTATAGAGAGATATTTTTACTACTCTACCACATTCAAACAAACAAACATTTCAATTTCAATTTCAATTTTAATCAAGTCTCCCATTTAAGATTTTGAAAGGCATGAGCTGGCAGTAAAATCCAGACATGTGGTAACTTTCCCTAATTTGGATGAGCATCTTTCTTTCATTTAAGAGGCATTTGACTGGTATACTTGCATATACACAAGTAAGGTCCCCCTCTTGAATGAAATGAATTCAGTTATTCTGTCACTCCTTTAAATGTTTGTGGTAGAATAGTACAAATACCTCTCTGTAGAGATGATTTCATGTCTCTTTACTGTAAACAGAGATTTAATTCAAGCTTCAACCTTGAGCTTCAAGCAAGGCACCAAAAATGATTAATTTCCCTAGTTAGTTCCCCGAACTACATTAAGCTCTGACTTCCACTAGGGATATGTAGGCATGAGGTTCACAAGGAATCTCAGCGAGCTAATAAAATACCAAAAATAGTCAGTTTGTCTGTCTGTCTGTCTTTCTTTAATCAATTCAATTCTCTCTCCTAATACAAAGGAGAAACTTTCCCAATCATTAGCAATAAACACAATCACAATGACACAGAGAATGTTCCTGTAGAGTACTACAGATATGTAGGGTGCTTAAACACTTCCCTATGTATAACCGACCCCCCGGACTCCAGAATTTCTAGTCTAGGTGAAATCCCCACACTTAGCAAACTCCTAGGGTTTAGTTGAGATCTTTTTTTCCCTTTCCTACTCGTAGGACAAATAAGAAAGTTCGTGTGATATTGTAGGAAGAACTGAAACAAAATTCATCCCACCACGGGCGCATTCTCCTTCCAAATTTTGCGTGAAGGGTATAACATGCCGTCCTCCCAAGTGAAACGGGGAGGTAAAAGAAAACGACACCACAGAAAAATGGCGACTCTGCTGGGGATATAAGTGTTAAAAACCTTGGTTTTTCATCCAAACCAATGGTTGACCTGTTGCTGGTCCAGCCCCAATGAGGAATTAGGGATGCCAAATTCCCCCTCAAACAAGAGAGGTCCTTCCTAACCTCTGTGTCATATCATGTGTTTGCTGCATATATATTTGTTTATTTTGTTTATTCTGTATCGGGAAAGGGCTTGATTCCCCCTTGTGGTGAGAAATCCTATACCCGGATTTGAGTGCAACATAAGATAGGATGGAGGATGTCTTCCCGGTGAAGACCCTCTAATCTTGGTTTCCAAGTCTACTCTTGGGATTTGCCTGGCTGGTTGTGATTAACTGCGCCACTGCATTCCGAGATTGATTTGTACCAGGAGGACCTAGAAACACATTACCCCCACTTAAAGCCTTTTTTAGGACGTAGAGCGGTGATTACGGAAGTAATTGTCACGCAGATACTACACTCAGAGAAAACTCTCTTATAGATACCAATCAACGTATCTTTAAGGTTGAGCAAAAACTCTAAGACCCCTAGAACCCGTTCTACAGGTACAAAAATCCTTATCCTTAGTTTACCATTGGGGCGAGGTTTGCGTTTTGACTTCATGACCACTATACCCTTCAACGCCATGTTTGTTTAAAACTCTTGTGTGTGCATTCATGCATTCATGCATCATTCATTAATAAACAACTAAAAAAAGAGTCTTTTTCGAGTCGTTTTTCAAGGAAACTAAATAACGAACGTTTTGAACTTCATAGAAAGAGAGAAACGGAGAAAGGACTTAAGGATCTATACCATGGATTATGGAAGAAAAAGAGCTAGGAAATATACCTTCAAGATTCCCCAGGTCGAGGAACTGGGTAAGCTCGGAAAACTGGTGGTCAACCCTCAGGCTTTCAAGGAGAAGTATGGAAAACTTCTGCCTTTGCTCAATACCAATATGGTGGATGGGATCCTTCCCACCTTGGTACAGTTTTACGATCCAACGTATCACTGCTTTACCTTTCCAGATTATCAGCTCATGCCTACGTTGGAGGAGTACTCTCGTCTGATTAAGATACCCATGTACGCGCAAGATCCGTACTCCGGTTTGGAAAAGAATCCTGACGACATTATCATTGCTGCAACTACTCCTTTGAACGTAGTCGACATCAGAACTCATATGGTGAGTAGAGGAGGAATTCAAGGATTGCCCTCCAAATTCCTGTTTGATCAAGCTCGGTACTTCGTCAGCATCCAAGATATGAGCGCTTTTGAGGAAATCTTGGCTTTGCTTATCTACGGATTGTTTTTGTTTCCTAACATTAACGATTTCGTCAACATCAACGCAATTAAGATCTTCTTAATTGGAAATCCGGTTCCAACCTTGCTTGCGGATGCTTATCACTCTGTGCATTCAAGAAACCTGCAGCGAGGAGGATTAATCACATGTTGCGTACCGTTGTTATACGAATGGTTCGTTTCACACCTGCCAAAGTCTAGCACTTTCTGGAATATGAGGGATGGCCTTTACTGGTCACGGAAAATCACGTCCCTTACTCATACGGACATTGAGTGGTGTAGTCCTGACAACGACGAAACCAAGATCATCTTCAGTTGCGGGAGTTTTCCCAACGTACCCCTTATTGGAACTAAGGGAGGAATCAGTTACAATCCAGCTTTAGCCCATCGTCAATACGGCTATCCCATGAAAAACATTCCAAGTAATATCCAATTGGAGGGTCTGTTCTTCAAGAACATCGACGATCATGGCAACATGCTGAAGAAGGAAATTGTCCAAGCCTGGCGTCTTGTTCACAGCAAAGGGAGAAGATTGTTAGGAAAACATCTTTGCATCTCCCTAGATCCTTACCTTCAATGGGTACGCGTCAGAGCATTCAAGCTCAGAATGCCATATCAACATCAAGAACCTATTCCCCTAAGGGAACCAATTTACCTTTTCTCCACCGATGTTGAAAAATTACAAGCGGCATTAAACAAGGTATGCCAAGAAAGGAATGCTTGGAGGAACAAGTATCGAATTGTCAACACGGAAAATGTTGAGATTCAAAACATCCTAAGAAGGAAGGATGAGTTACTTGAAGTACTCGATCGACAAGTGACACAATCATCACTTTCTCATCATATTCCTCCTGCTTCCTGGATCATCGATCAGCTCACGTCAGAGAACGCTCAACTCAAAAAACAGAAGAAGATGATAGAACGTGAAGTCGGCTCTTCGTCAAAATTTTAGAGTCCTTTCTCTCAGTTTCTCTGTATTTCCCTTTTCAAAGTGTGTAAAAACGGCATTTTCGCTTAATTAATAAAAGTTTGATGTTTCATAACGTAATTATGGTGTTTCCTTGAAAAATTATTAACTTAATTGCATATCATACATCGCTTTAGTCGTACGCACTGACACGAGAATTGTCGCGGATCTAATAGTCACTTTCCTTTCTCCAGAAAGAGAGGAGGAGAAGGAGGTGAACCAAGACTTTGAAGCTATCTCATCCATACAACACTCGTTCAAGTCACAAGAAAAGAATGGAAGACTTTGAGCAAGAGAATGAAGAACTCAGAGAAGAGATTAATACTCTCAAAGGTACTGTTGAAAGACTCAGTAGTATGGTAGAAGCCCTGGTAGTTGCGCAGAATCGACCAACTCCAGAAGAACCACAAAGGACTGTGGTTTCCGAGATTGTTTCTACTCCTATTCCTTAGTATACCATGCCACCTGATCGACCTTGGGGCATGCCGTATAACTTTACTCCAGAAGGGTACATACCTCCAGCTTCTGAAGCTCCAAAAGTCACCATGGATATGCGTCCACCGGAGGGTTACAAACCTCTGGAAATTGAAGTTCCAAGAGCAACGGCAATGGGTTTCACACAAAAGAACGCTGAGATTCCAAGATCTGCTGTCATGGCTTTTCCACAGCCCATTATGCATACTTTTCCCCTGCAGGGCGGACAAGTATATCATCACGCTCCAAGTGAGGACGCTGGCGTGTATGAAAGATTGGACGAGTTCCAGGAACAGTTTTTGCAAATGCAGAAGGAACTCAAGACTCTTCGAGGACAAGATCTATTTGGAAAGAATGCTGCGGACCTCTGTCTGGTTCCAAATGTTAAGATTCCTCATAAATTCAAAGTACCAGAATTCGAGAGGTACAAAGGGAATTCATGCCCACAAAGTCATCTTGTGATGTACGCTCGAAGAATGTCAACTCAGACTGATAATCAACAATTGCTCATCCATTATTTTCAAGACAGCCTGACTGGTGCTGCACTCAAATGGTACATGAACTTGGACAGTTCAGAGATTCGTACTTTTCGAGACCTCGGAGAGGCCTTCGTCAAACAGTATAAGTACAATCTGGATATGGCTCCCGACAGAGATCAACTCCGGGCCATGACTCAAAAGGATAGAGAAAGCTTCAAGGAATACGCTCAAAGATGGCGTGAAGTTGCTGCTCAAATTTGTCCACCACTTGAAGAGAAAGAAATGACAAAAATCTATCTCAAAACTTTGAGTCCATTTTACTACGGACGAATGGTTGCAAGTGCACCAAGTGACTTTACCGAGATGGTAAACATGGGTGTGCGTTTAGAAGAAGCAGTTCGAGAAGGACGCCTGAACAAAGAACCAGAATCTTCTATTGGTCCAAGGAAGTATGGAAGTTCTTTCCAGAAGAAAAAGGATCAAGATGTCAGCAACGTCTTGCACAAAATCAAGAAGAAATTCCAACCTCAAGTTGCAACAATAACTCCGGTTGTTAACCCAGCGCCAACTTATCAACCTCAGGTCTCGCAACAACAAATTCAACAAAGGTCGCAGCAACCTCAGCAGCAGGTTCGACCTCCAAATTACAACAATCGGGCTCCAAGGTATCCTGCCTTTGACCCCGTACCAATGCCGTATGCAGAATTATTCCCAACATTACTGGCAAAAGGACTCATTCAGACAAGGAGTCCTCCAAATCCTACAAACAGTTCCTCACCATGGTATAAGGCTGACCAATCTTGTCCCTATCATCAGGGGGCACCAGGTCACAATATTGAGAACTGTTTATCTTTCAAGGTTGACGTCCAACGATTAGTGAAGAGCGGAATGCTATCCTTCAAAGATACTAATCCAAACGTCCAAGAAAATCCTTTGCTGCAGCATAAAGAAGCTTCAGTAAATCTGATAGATCAACACCCCAATGTCATTCAAATCTACGACATTCGTCAGATAGGGGAAAATCTTGTCAAGATGCACGCTAGACAAGCTGGGTACGGTCATGTACCACCTCACAACTACTTCACATGTGAAATTTGTCCAAAGAATAATCAAGGATGTGCTGTAGTTCAAGCTGCATTACAAGAACAAATGGACTTAGGATGGATTCAACATATCCGAGTCAGAACTGAACATGACATCAACATGGTTCAAGGATGTCCAGGAGAATACAAAATCTACAAAGTTGAAAATCTTGAAGGATCGGTAGTCAGGTTCCACAAAACTTTAAATGGACTTGCCTACTTTGGAACAGATTTCCACGCTTACAGTAGATGCGAAATATGTCGAAGAAATTCACGAGGATGTTTGCGTGTTCGCAACGACATTCAGAAGCTGATGGATGACAATACCATTACTGTTCTTGCCAACAGAGAAGATGATGAAGTCTTTACCATATCTCCTCAAATTAATCAAGATGAACCTATGCAAGTTAAGTATGATAGCAGGAAGACAGCAGTTGCTCCATCAGTCATCTACTTACCAGGTCCTGTACCGTATGAGTCTGACAAGGCTATACCATACAAGTACAACGCTACATTCATTGAAAATGGTAAGGAAATACCATTACCGTCTGTTGTCAACATTGCTGATGTTAGTCGAGTCACCAGAAGTGGACGAGTCTTCAACAGAACAACAGAAAATGTGGAGAAACCTTCGGAGGAAGTACCACATAGGCAAGACAATCATCCGACCAATGCTGTTCAAGCGAAAGAAAATGATGAGATTTTGAAGTTAATCCAGAGGAGTGAATACAACATTGTAGATCAATTACTACATACTCCGTCTAGGATTTCTGTTCTTTCCCTGCTATTGAGTTCTGAAGCTCATAGGGAAGCTCTACAGAAAGTTTTGGAACAAGCTTTCGTAGAACCAAGCGTTACAATAAGCCAATTCAACAACATCGTTGCCAACATCTCCGCCGGAACTAACCTAAGTTTCTGTGACGAAGATCTTCCTGAAGAAGGAGTGGACCACAATCTTCCACTTCATATCTCAGTTGGCTGCATGGGTGATACACTCACAGGAGTCCTAATAGACAATGGATCCTCTCTCAACGTCATGCCTAAATCAACATTATCAAGATTATCTTTCGAAGATTACCCTCTAAGGAAAAGTCATGTCATCGTCAAAGCATTTGATGGATCGAGGAAGTCAGTTTTTGGAGAAGTGGATCTTCCCATAACTATTGGACCTCAGACGTTCAAAATCACTTTCCAAGTTATGGACATTCCAGCACAATACAGTTGTTTGCTAGGTCGCCCATGGATTCATGAGGCTGGGGCAATTACTTCAACACTTCATCAGAAACTGAAGTTCATAAGAAATGACAAGTTGGTAACCCTGTGTGGAGAACGAGCTCTGATCGTCAGTAACCTGTCATCATTCTCCGACATAAAACCAAAAGAAGTTGTTGGAACTAAATTCCAAGCACTTTCCTTGGACAAAGGAAAAGAAAAAGCAGCGTCTATCTCTTCATACAAAGATGCAATCCAAGTTGTAAAGGATGGCACTACCAGTGGTTGGGGGCACATTAATATTCCTACCAACAACAAGAACAGAACAGGAGTTGGATTCTTTCCAACATCATCAAAAGCTATTCCAGGGATTGAGGTAGTTCTCCCAATTCAAGATACTTTCTGCAGTGGAGGTTTTCTTCAACCTGTTCAACAAACAGTCAATACCATTGGTACGGAAAACACCGATGAAGAGGAATGGTTATCCTATCTTAACAAAGCAGGATACATCTCCCTACCAGAGTCTAATCCATATTGCTGTTATCCGACTAAAGGATCTGAAAGTAAGACTCAACCAAGCAGTGATGAAGTTACTGACAGCTTCACCACCAGAAGTCATAGTTCATCAGAAGAAGTTCCTCCTATCCCCGAAGAGACTTGGGATACATTAGGAGAACCAAGCGGAAAATTCGACTACATGGTGAAATACTCCGCTCCTGAAAGTTCAAGAATCTCTCTTGAAGACATTGTTCCAACTGGATGGAACAGTGATTTTGAGTACCTCTCTCAACCAAAAGAGATGTATAACCCTTGCTATTCATCATCATCGACTGGTGAAATCATCGTTGAGGATTATATCCCCAAGTCACCTTCCGAGGCTACGGACCTAGAGTTCACATATCTAGTCAATGCCATCTTGGGAGAAGAGCAAGACCAAAATACAGAAGAGGATGATCTCGAAAGTGTCTCCGACAACGAGTCTCTCCATTCAGAAGATTGGAAGTTTCCTCAAAAGAAAAACCGACATACTCCACTTGGAAATGGGTATGCTCACACCGCTCAGTCTGCTGAAGTAGAAGAAGATCGTCTGAGTGTTGCAAAGACAGTGGTTGGTAAATCAAGACCTACCATAGGCCAGCTTAAGCCTAAGGTTCCAGATTACTTAGTGCACAATGGGGTTCGCCACTACTGGACAGCTGTTGAAGTTTCAACTGTTGTTCGCACTCCTAAGTAGGAACTTTCACCGTTATTTTGTCCTCTCACCATAGCCCAGGGTGAAGAGATGTTTCATAGGGATTTGCATTTTACTATTTCTTAGGAAAATGTCCCTCTTTGCTTCGCCCAAAGCAATAGAGTTTTGTTTTATAGGGTCTTTGTTTCAAGAAATGACTGTCAATAAATAAAAATGTCATTCTGTTCCTTCGTTTAGTTTTTCCTTTTCTTTTTTCGGAAATTGGTAATCCTAAAAAACACCCTTAAAAAACATCAAAAATAATCCATTAACTGCATACACCGAGTCTTCCCTTGTTGTCTAAATAAAACTTATCACACATATGCATATTAATCATAAAATACCCCGTTGAAACGTGCGACCGTATGACTTCTCCAAGCTTTGAGTTTCCTGTATTCGAGGCAGAGGAAGAAGAAGACGAAGAAATATCAAAGGAAATTTCACGGTTACTTCAACAAAAGGAAGAGGCCATTCAGCCATACAATGAGCCTTTAGAGATCATTAATCTTGGTTCCGATGGAAACAGAAAAGAGGTTAAGATTGGAGCTTCGCTCAGTTCAGAGATCAGAGAAAGTTTGATACAGCTTCTCAAAGAATTCTCAGATGTCTTCGCTTGGTCTTATCAAGATATGCCAGGGTTGGATACCAGTATAGTGGAGCATCACTTGCCATTAAAAGCAGAATGCCCTCCGGTCAAGCAAAAATAAAGAAGAACTCATCCGGAGATGGCCATGAAAATCAAAGAGGAAGTTCAAAAGCAGATCAACGCAGGTTTCCTCGTCACTTCAGAATACCCTCAGTGGTTAGCTAACATTGTTCCCGTTCCTAAGAAAGACGGAAAAGTCCGCATGTGCGTCGACTACAGAGATTTGAACAAAGCTAGCCCTAAGGATGATTTTCCTTTACCACATATTGATATGTTGGTAGACAGTACAGCAAAATCCAAAGTTTTCTCGTTCATGGACGGATTTTCAGGATACAACCAAATCAAAATGGCACCTGAAGACATGGAAAAAACAGCTTTCATCACCCCCTGGGGCACGTTCTGCTATCGTGTTATGCCTTTTGGACTGAAGAACGCAGGGGCAACTTATCAAAGGGCCATGACTACACTTTTCCATGATATGATGCATAAAGAAGTGGAAGTCTATGTGGATGACACGATTGCCAAATCAGAAAATGAAGAAGATCACATACAGAATCTGACAAAGTTATTTCAGCGCTTACGGAAGTTTCAGCTTCGCCTGAACCCCAACAAGTGCACCTTTGGTGTCTACTTAGGAAAACTCCTTGGCTTCATTGTCAGCAAACGAGGAATTGAAGTAGATCCAGATAAAGTCAAGGCAATTCAAGAAATGCCTTCGCCCAGAACCGAGAAACAAGTTAGAGGATTTCTTGGACGTCTGAATTACATCTCGAGATTCATATATCTCATGACTGCGACTTGCGCTCCTATTTTCAAACTTCTACGGAAAAATCAAAATTGCGTCTGGACAGACAATTGTCAGAAAGCATTCGACAACATTAAGGAATATCTGCTCGAACCACCCATCTTGTCTCCTCCAGTGGAAGGAAGACCTTTGATAATGTACTTAACCGTCTTAGAAGATTCCATGGGTTGTGTCCTTGGACAGCAAGACGAGACAAAGAGAAAAGAGCATGCCATTTACTACCTGAGCAAGAAATTCACTGACTGTGAATCCTGCTACTCAATGCTCGAGAAGACGTGTTGTGCTTTGGCCTGGGCTGCCAAGCGTCTCCGCCAGTACATGATTCGACATACTACTTGTTTGATCTCTCATATGGATCCAATCAAGTACATCTTTGAGAAGCCTGCCTTAACCGGGAGAATTGCCCGTTGGCAGATGTTATTATCAGAATACGACATTGAGTATCACGCACAGAAAGCCGTTAAAGGAAGCATTCTAGCTGAGCACCTGGCTCACCACCCACTCAATGGTCATGAATCAACCAGTTTCGACTTTCCGGACGAGGACGTCATGTACCTCAAGATGAAAGATTGCGACGAGCCACTACCAGACGAAGGACCTGAGATAGGATCCCAGTGGGGCTTAACTTTGACGGAGCTGTCAATGCTTATGGACGAGGAATTGGGGCAATCATTGTTACACCTCAGGGTACCCATATTCCATTTACTGCCAGATTAACTTTCAAATGCACAAATAATGATGCCGAATATGAAGCTTGCATCATGGGTCTCGAAGAAGCCATGGATCTAAGAATTAAACACTTGGATGTATATGGAGATTCTGCTTTGGTCATCAATCAAATCAAAGGAGAATGGGAAACACGCCAATCAGGGCTAATTCCTTACAAAGACTACGCGAGAAGATCGTTACCATTCTTCGACAGGGTAGATTTTCATCACATTCCTCGTGAAGAAAATAATTTGGCTGATGCATTAGCCACGCGCTCTTCCATGATTAGGATAAATCATTGGAATGACATTCCTCAGATCGATGTTATGCGCCTGGATAGGCCCGCTCATGTTTTCACGGTAGAAGCAATCATCGACGACAAACCGTGGTATCACGACATCAAGAACTTTCTTCAAAAGCAAGAGTACCCTCTTGGGGCGTCAAAGAAAGATAGAAAGACTTTGAGAAAGTTAGCTTGTAGATTCTTCCTGAATGAAGATGTTCTGTACAAGAGAAACTTCGACATGGTTCTGCTCAGATGCGTTGACAGAAAAGAAGCAGAAATACTCATGAGAGAAATACATGAAGGTTCCTTTGGTACTCACACCAATGGACACACCATGACAAGGAAAATACTGAGAGCAGGATATTATTGGCTGACAATGGAGTCAGATTGCTACCAGTACGCAAAGAGGTGTCACAAATGTCAGATCTACGCCGATAGAATTCATGTGCCACCATCTCTTCTCAACATACTCTCTTCCCCTTGGCCTTTCTCCATGTGGGGAATCGACATGATTGGAATGATCGAGCCAAAAGCGTCCAACGGACATCGCTTCATCTTGGTAGCTATAGACTATTTCACCAAATGGGTTGAAGCAGCTTCATATGCAAACGTTACAAGACAAGTTGTCGTCAGGTTTATCAAGAATCACATCATCTGTCGCTACGGCGTTCCTAGCAAGATAATCACTGACAATGGGTCAAATTTGAATAACAAAATGATGAAGGAGCTTTGTGAAGAATTCAAGATTGAACATCACAACTCATCTCCTTACAGACCAAAGATGAATGGAGCTGTAGAAGCAGCTAACAAAAACATCAAGAAGATCATTCAGAAGATGGTCATCACTTACAAAGATTGGCATGAAATGCTCCCGTATGCTCTTCATGGTTACCGTACATCAGTACGTACTTCGACTGGAGCAACCTCTTTCTCCCTTGTATATGGCATGGAGGCAGTCCTACCAATAGAGGTTGAGATTCCATCAATGAGAGTTTTGATGGAAGCAAAATTAACAGAAGCCGAGTGGTGTCAAAGCAGATTCAATGAATTGAACTTAATCGAAGAAAAGCGCATGACAGCTTTATGCCACGGTCAGCTATATCAACAAAGAATGAAGAAAGCTTTCGACAAAAAGGTTCGACCTCGCACAATCAAAGAAGGCGACCTTGTACTCAAAAAGATTCAATCTTTTCTCACAGATTCGAGAGGGAAATGGACTCCCAATTATGACGGCCCCTACGTGGTCAAGAGAGCTTTCTCAGGAGGAGCCTTAATACTCACGACTATGGATGGAGAAGAATTCACCCGTCCTGTGAACGTCGACGTAGTCAAGAAATACTTCGCCTAAATAAACAAAAGAACAGCTCGCTAAGTTGAAAACTCGCAAAGAGCGGCTTAGGCAAAAAAGAGCGTCTCGGTGAATCGAAAACCCGAAAGGGCGATTCAGGCAAAAGTTAGAGACATAAAAAAATAATAATAATCAATCCCGGTAGACTTAAAACCCGAAAGGGGTAGCTTACGCAAAAGTTAGGGATATATGGCAAGTAACTGTGTTCAGGACAAACTTGATCATTCAAAATCCATAGCGGAGTATTCATCAGCAGTAGGTCATCTTCTACGAAGCACGAATACAACGCGACTCGGAGTGGAAGGGAAAGATAACGGTCGTCACGTTTCATCGTAGCCCTTTTCCCGAAAATTACCAATTTCCAACTTTGTAAATACTCCATGGAATCAAGCATTTGGCTGATTACCATTCCATATATAATAATTCGAGCCTTGTGCTTTCCTTTGCAATCTAGTCTTATTCAGTTTCTTGAAATGCATTTTAAGTTTAAACAGTCATTTTTCTTGAAACAAATGTTTTCATAAAATAAAATGAATTTACTTGCAAAAATAAAGGTGAAATTTCTTTCTGAGGTTTACAAACAATAGGAAGAATGCAAACAGTTGCTCCGAGAACGGTTGGGACTCCGGGAATCAAGATTTCCCCCATGAGGTCGCTTTGAGAACATCTCCCGATGACGGATCTTCACTTCAATTCATATTACTCACTTCGAACAGCGGACAACTGATAACCAGATATTTCCAACAGAGTTCGAACTACAAGAAGAGGACATCTTCTGATCAACAAGAAATCGAGTCATATCATAGGATTTTACATCCGCGACAATTCCATTCACATTCACTTTACATTTTATCATTGTCATAATATTCATGCATACATTACATCACAATTGCATAGTCAAGTCAGGCTTTGATCATGTGAATGCCTAAGTCATTGAGGCATGAACTCAAGTTTCCCCTGCAAGTTCTGGAGAAACCTCTTCCTGCGAGACAACAGTTCATACACAAGGATTTCCCCAAGCAAATCAACAAATGGCAGTCTCCCTCAAAGAGATAGTTTGTTCACTTTTGGAATTCCTCAGCCAAGATTCTCCTGCAGAGCGACACTCGACAGTCTTCGTCAGATAAGATAGTCCGCTTCGCATTTTGTAATTCCCTACAGGGTCGATGAGCGTTTCTCTTCTCTAAGAAATAAGGATTCCTCGACATAATTGACGAGTGATAGTTTTTCCTCCTGGAAAATAGTTTGGTATTTCCCCAGCAAGGTCAAGAGATGCCACTTCTCATCAAAGAAAATAATTCAGAATCTCCCAGCAGATCGACGAATGATTCCCCAGCGAAGTCAGCGAATGGTAGTCTTCGTCCAGAAGATGGTTCATGATTCCCCAGCGGAGTCAGCGAATGGTAGTCTTCGTCCAGAAGATGGTTCAGATTCCCCAGCGGAGTCAGTGAATGGTAGTCTTCGTCCAGAAGATAGTTCAGATTCCCCAACAAAGTCAGCAAATGGCAGTCTCTTTCATCAGAAGACAGTTTGCTCACTTTCTATCACAACAAAGCCAGCAAATGGCAGTCTCTTTCATCAGAAGACAGTTTGCTCACTTTCTTTCATGACAGGGTCGACAAATGGCAGTCTCTCCCAGTAGAAGACAGTTTGCTCCCCTAGCAATTGGCAAATGGCAGTCTTTTCCCAAGAAAAGACAGTTTGTCTGTTAAATACTCAAGAGATCGACAAATGGCAGTTTCTTCAAACAGTTTGTCTGTTTCTGGGATGTTTAACTCCCCACAGAGTCGATGAATGGCAGTTTTCCTATTAGGAAAACAGTTTGTTGATTCCCCAGGCATCAGTCGACGAATGGCAGTTTTCACCCCGAAAACAGTTCGTCCGCCTTTAAACAAAGTCATTAGCCCCTCAAAAGATCATGAGGCCATATGACATTCTTTCAAAGACGTCAAGTCAAAAGGGAAGATGGTGAAGTTTCTTTACAGCCGTCAAATGGCATCTTACCTCCAAGCGCTGGTAAGAAGTTTGACGAGGAAACAAACCTTTGAAGTTTCTTTACAGCCGTCAAATGGCATCTTACCTCTAAGCGCTAGTAAGAAGTTTGACGAGGAAACAAACCTTTGAAGTTTCTTTACAACCGTCAAATGGCATCTTACCTCCAAGTGCTGGTAAGAAGTTTGACGAGGAAACAAACCTTTGAAGTTTCTTTACTACCATCAAATGGCGTCTCATCTCCAAGTGCTGATGAGAAGTTTGATGAGGAAACAGACCTTTGGAAATTTTCTCTTTATCTGAGATATTGTCCAAACACAACTAAGGCCAGTTTCGAGATATGGACATCCGAAACGAAGGGAGGTTGTTTACCTTTTTCTAAGTATCAACACTTAGTTAAAGAAGATGGATTGCGCATCCTACACTGCCGTCCATTCGCCAAAGTCCACATCAAGTATTTCTACAGGAGATTTTGTCTCCTCATCCCCCGCCAAGCGCGACAACGGGATCAAGTCATGCAAAGATTATGTCAGTTACAACATCTCAGGAGCGCCCAAAATTCGGGCATTCTTTGATATTTAAGTTTCTTTCACGCAAGAGAGATCGAGATATCAATCTCTCTCTCTCCAGATAAAAGAAACTTAAATAGGGGCATCTGTCATACCCTAATTTTTGACCCCCCTGAGATGACATATCTTCAGGATTTTCATCAAGTCAAAGTAAATATCTAGGGCAGTCTGACATTCAATCGAGGGTGTTCAAAGACAGGAAAACTCAGGCAAAGGATCAATCAATAGGAAGATTAGTCTCTAATACAATCATAAGACTCAAGAGCTTCATTATTTCACCTATGATTGATTAGACACCCAGTCATCTGAGTACAGAATTACTCAGATCCACATACTAGGGTTTTGGGCCTTATCAAGGACTAAAATCAGGGATTACCTTTGGGAAACCATAAAAAGCCCTAGGGGATCATTCAAAGACATCAATCATCTTCAAATAACTCATATGACAAGATCCACTGGACATCACACCTCAATTCAAAGTCTACAGTCATCATTTTCATCTGGTCGACAATTAGGGTTTTTGACCTAATTCACCAAGATAGTTGACTTTTAATCAGAGGATGAATCCAAAACTCAAGACATGATTCAAGAGTCTCTACTACCTCAATATAATCCATTTACATCATTCATTTGAGGAGAAGATCTTGATTCTACACAAAAGTCCAAAATCTCACCTTGTCTGGAAAAAGTCAACTGTATGGGATCACCATTGACTTTTGAGATCTTTGGTCAAAAAATGACTTTCAAGGATCAATATCATCAATATATAGATAGTAAAGTCATTTGACCAAAGAAATTCATCAAGGAGCGAAAAGTCGGGAATTAGGGTTTTTAAAGGCATGGTGAGAACTCAAAATTTCACCTACACAACTCAAAAAAACTTCCAACATGAAAGTTGTAGATCTTGCAAAATAAAACAACATCTTACAAAGGAACTTTTTTCAAAAGATCAATCATTTAAGAGTTTTGGAAATTTTGAAGTTTAGGTCATAAACACTTAAAAAAATTTCTAAGTGTTTTAACCTAGTTTTCTTCCAACTTTGGCCTCATTTTTCACAAATTTGCCAAAGGATTCTGAAGAAACTCCAAACTAATGATTTAAAGTAGATGTTTAGGGCTTTCCAAATTGTGTTCAACCTTCTCCAAATTCATTTTGAGCTAGGAGTTATGCTTGTTCAAAGTTGGCCTCATGAAGTGAAATTATAGGTCATGTACAATTTGGAACTTTGCAATTTTGTGCATTTTGCTTCACTAAGTGATGCTACACGACCTCTAATGCATCTGAAACCATACTATACATCAATTTCCATCATTGCATAAGGATTAGAGAAGATTCCCAAAAACAAAGGCATGTGATTATGTAATGATTGCATTTTTGAATTTATGAAAAATTGGTGATTCATCAAAGGAATCTTCTCCCAACCAATTGGAGCTCATTTCTGCAGCCATTTGGTCCCCTAAGATCAAGCAAAACCGATGGCTAGGGAGTGGTATCAAAGAGCTCATCATTGCACTTGGAATATTCTTTGAATTTCTTCATGGCTAAGAAACTAAACTCACTACACTAAGCAAGCTTACTATGATCAATTGCTCTGAACCAATTGCTTATAAATAGAGGCCTCTTTCTCATTCAGAAAACACACCAAAGCAACCTTATTCCTTGCTTTCTCTTTCTCTTCTCATGCTTACGGTTTTTCAAAGTTCTTTGGCAAGAAGAATCGTTTTCTTCAAACCAAAGCTTATCTTTGGAAAGTAAGCATTCTAACATCTCAAGGGAGTTCATTTGAGGTGATCCAAGCACCTGGATCACTTCTGTAAGTGGAGGAACACCATTGTTGCTCTCACTTTGGAGCATTTGCAGTTGGAGGTCCATAGAGTAATTCAGGAGGTTCCAAGCCAAGCCAATCATCCAGACACACTCCTCAGGTCATAGTGAAGCTAACCAGATGGCTGCAACTCATCTGTAACTCGAGAATCATCACCCTCCATGTTCACTTGAAGCTGAAATCGAGGGAGGTCCATAGAGCAATTCAGGAGGATTCAAGCTCCAATAAGCATTCAGTTAGCATCATTGAGTCTCAAGGAAGCTATTGAGATCATTCATTCAAGTCCAGGTGTTCTCCATCGTCCTCACGACCTCCATTTTCAGAGGTAAGTTTCTGAACCTCACCTCTTTAATTCAAGTACTCTTTGAATCAAAGCTCGATTCTATCTTGTTTAGCATCATCAGAGGATTGAAAACCCTCTATCATCTTTCATTTATTCATCTTGTTTGTCATTTAATTTCAAATTTAGGGTTCATGTGTTCTTAGAGTTTTCTGAGAAATTAGGTAGCTATAGTTCATATAAATAAATGTTAGTTACATATCTGGATTCGTGAGGAAATTTAGAACAAGATTGATGTTTACATCATGTCATTTAGTTGAGAAACCAGAGAGTTAGGATTTTGAAAATCCTTGAGCTCGAGGAAGAAGATGACTATGGCCATGGCGCGCAAAAATTCAAATCTGGGGCCAAAGTTTATTTTATTTTGAATGGTAGTTGTTTTATAAACGACTAAAACGTGATAGCCCAGTGGTAAAGAGTGTTTGTGTGTTGCGCGTGCCCAAGGTCTGGGGTTCGAATCCCCCTCGCCCCAGACCTTTTGATTTTATTTTCTTTTTTGCTTCTATACACTTGAACACTATATGAATTGCATTGAAACCAGCTTACTATCACCACACGCGCGTTGGCTCAGTGGTGTTTGTTTTGAGTGTGTGACCTAGAGGGCGTGGGTTCAAATCCTCCAAGGGCCAAAACTATTTTTTTAACACTCATTTTCTTTCATTTTTCTCACAAACTTCACACAATTAATTCACCTATCAAATTAAATCATTTTCACTTCATTTTTCACACACTTGTTATTTAATATACCTATTTTGTGAATAATCAAAAAAATCATAAAAATATTATTTATTTCATATATTTTTATTAGGTTTAAAATAGTATGTTTTAAGTGTTTTCTTAAATACTTTAAATGCATATACTCATTTTGTTTTAATCTAATTATTTTGTGAATATGTTTATGATAAAACCCTAATTTGTTTAGGTCTTAATTAAGTAAAAATCTTTATTTTTACTTTAATTAAGTTGACTTTTGTTAATTCTCAAAACTGTTTTCAATCTCTGATTAAATCAAATGATTAAGGTTTTCAAACAACAAAACCTTGTATCATTCCAAATCATTTTCAAATTGCTTTTACACCAGTACTGTAAAGTACTGGGCCTCTAATAGAGTGTAAGTCCCAAAAACCTTCTCTTTTTAGCTTGTTTTCAAAACTGTATTTTCAAAATCTTCTTTCTGTTTTCAAAACATTCTTCTGGTATTTGAAGGGCATTATTCCCGGTGAAACTCTTCAGATACCTATGTGACCTTTGTCCATCTTCACTTCTTCTGTTTTCAAAAACCATTAACTGTTTATCATATATACATTCAACTGTTATCCACCAATTACTGTTGAGGCTCTGTACATACTTCTTCAAAGGCCTCCACTCCATCCAGGTTAGGCTTTACAAGCTTTCAATTTACAGTCTTTATTTAAATTACTGTCAAATATAAACTGTACATATATTTGTTTAGAACTACGTTTGAGTGTAAACCCTAGGACAGTTAAACTATATATATATATTATAGGAATATGGCCTAGGATTGAGAATATCTTCCCGGTGAAGGCTCTTTCCTAATTAGAGATCTGTAGTTCAAACCCCCAAGATGAATTATTCCCGGTGAAACATCTTGGTAAAAACCTTAGAATCCAAAAATAATAGGACACATCCACCCAAAGAGGAATTATTCCCGGTGAAACCTATTACCCATTTGCTTAGAGCCAAAAATAAGTTCAAAACTACATAGCTTTCTCTTGGGCTATAACAAGGACCCTCGATGACCCTCGATTAGCCTCCTCTTGGGCTTTGTACAAGGACCCACAGGCTTCTTAAAAGCATTTCCAGCTTCCTCTTGAGCTTGTATACAAGGACCCATCAGGTTTCTTATAAACATAGGAACAGGTCTTTAGTCACCTTTTAGCCTACCCTGGTGAGTTTCTTCCAATTTAAACCAGACTTTAAACAAGCTAAGTTTGTCTCAATTTTGCATTGAGTACACCTTTTGGAATGAGAGACATGGACAGTCTCTGTCACCCTTATCTTCATCAATCTTCCTTAGCAGAGTCTAGGATCTATGTTTACTTCTCCTCAGCATTGAGTCAGCCTTCATCTTGGGCTTTAAACAAGAAGTCTCCACTAGATAATCTTTCTGCCATTCCCTGGAAAGGGTTAGCCTCCAAAGTCAATTAATAAAAATCTGTTTAAGATGTCAAAAATCCCTGGAAAGGGTTAGCCTCCAAAATCAATCCATCATTTTAAATTCCCTGGAAAGGGTTAGCTTCCACACATTCCTTCATTTTAACAAAATCCCCTGGAAAGGGTTAGCCTCCAAAGTCAATTAATAAAAATGTCAAAAAACCAAAGATTCATTTCTCTTAGGAGATAATTTCCCCAAAAGAGTCAAAATCCCTGGAAAGGGTTAGCCTCCAAAGTCAATTAATTAATAAATAAAGATTCATTCTCCTAGGAGATAATTTCCCCAAAAAAAAAAGAGTCAAAACCCCTGGAAAGGGTCAGCCTCCAAAAAACATGATAAAGTCAGTCTTTTAACAGACAAATTCACCAGCTGAGTCAAAATCCCTGGAAAGGGTTAGCTTCCAAAGAAAAACAGTCTTTTAATAAATAAAATCTCCTTAGTAGAGTCAAAATCAACAAAAACAGTTAGCCTCAACCTTGGGCTTCATACAAGGCACCAAACAATAAAACTCCCCTGTCAAGAGTCAGCCTCAACCTTGGGCATTGTACAAGGCAGATAATAGAGTCTCCCCAGTGAGTTCTTCATCATTCAGTAGCCACAACCTTGGGCTTTGTACAAGGCAGATAAACCATATTTCATGAGTCAAAGATTCCTAACACTTAGAATCTTTTCCCCATAGAGTCATCCATACTCAGTTCATTTAAAAGAGTCTGCCATAACCTTGGGCTTTGTACAAGGCAGAAAATAATGTTTTCCCTAGCTAGAGTCAGCCACAACCTTGGGCTTTGTACAAGGCACACAAAATAGAGTCATTCATAGTTTCAAAAATTCAGTTATCCTCAGCAGTTAGCCACAACCTTGGGCTTTGTACAAGGCACACAAATAGAGTCTCCCTAAGTAGAGTCAACCTCAATTCTGGGCTTTGTACAGAACACCAAATAAAACTCCATCAAATAAACACTCTCCAAATAGAGCCAGCCTCAATTCTGGGCTTTGTACAGAACACCAAAATACCCTGTAATTAATCCTCAATGGAGTCATCTCCCAGAGTCATAATATTAATTAATCAATCAAAAAGCCTCAAGCTTGGGCCTCATTCAAGCTAGCTAAAGTCAAGTCTTTTATACAGTAGATAGACATAGCTTATCTCTATAGAGAGATATTTTTACTAATCTACCACATTCAAACAAACAAACATTTCAATTTCAATTTCAATTTTAATCAAGTCTCCCATTTAGGATTTTGAAAGGCATGAGCTGGCAGTAAAACCCAGACATGTGGTAACTTTCCCTAATTTGGATGAGCATCTTTCTTTCATTTAAGAGGCATTTGACTGGTATACTTACACATACACAAGTAAGGTCCCCCTCTTGAATGAAATGAACTCAGTTATTCTGTCACTCCTTTAAATGTTTGTGGTAGAATAGTACAAATACCTCTCTGTAGAGATGATTTCATGTCTCTTTACTGTAAACAGAGATTTAATTCAAGCTTCAACCTTGAGCTTCAAGCAAGGCACCAAAAATGATTAATTTCCCTAGTTAGTTCCCCGAACTACATTAAGCTCTGACTTCCACTAGGGATATGTAGGCATGAGGTTCACAAGGAATCTCAGCGAGCTAATAAAATACCAAAAATAGTCAGTTTGTCTGTCTGTCTGTCTTTCTTTAATCAATTCAATTCTCTCTCGTAATACAAAGGAGAAACTTTCCCAATCATTAGCAATAAACACAATCACAATGACACAGAGAAGGTTCCTGTAGAGTACTACAGATATGTAGGGTGCTTAAACACTTCCCTATGTATAACCGACCCCCCGGACTCCAGAATTTCTAGTCTAGGTGAAATCCCCACACTTAGCAAACTCCTAGGGTTTAGTTGAGATCTTTTTTTCCCTTTCCTACTCGTAGGACAAATAAGAAAGTTCGTGTGATATCGTAGGAAGAACTGAAACAAAATTCATCCCACCACGGGCGCATTCTCCTTCCAAATTTTGCGTGAAGGGTATAGCGTGCCGTCCTCCCAAGTGAAACGGGGAAGTAAAAGAAAACGACACCACACGTGGGTAACATGTAGGTGATCAGGAGTGAAGGATGGTTACCTTCATCTAGTTCGAGTCTTCATCGTTGCTCTGATACGTAACACTACACGGGATGAACGCTTGTTTGTTTTCTTTGTTGAATTTTAAATGATCGTTGAAGCCTTCTTGAATTTTGATGTTGGCAATTGTTGAACTAAGTTGTTATGTTGGTTTTACTTAAATTATGGATATTTTCCGCTACGTAATAAAAGTTATTTTGAAGACTATGTATTTTGATCGGTTCATCCGATGTTAAATGTGTTATGCATCGGTTAATAATTGCGAGCAAATGTTTACATTTGGGAAGAATGTGACATCCTAGTTTTGTGATGAATATTTAAAATGAAATTTTTACTCTGATATTATTATTATTTTCCGGGGTAGATTAGGTTTTACAGAAGGGCTATGGATCTATATGCCTCTAGGCATAACAAATTGCAACTGATGTTTTGATTGGTAGATTAATCACGGTGGTTTTGATGATGACATTGATGTTCAGCGGAGTCCCGATGCTTGATCCGTTGTTAAATCATGATGGTTTTGGATGTTCGATGAAGTTATGATGATATATTTCCAATTGTTTCTGATGATGATGATCATCCTGAGGTTATCTCTAGCCTCATTAGGGAGAAGATCCAAGGTTCTAGTGAAGTGCTAAAGTCAAAGATATAGTAGCAAGGAACTTGAGGCTTCAAACTTGTGAAAGAGAGGAAGTGTGATAGCTCTCCTAGTCAGCCGTGCGTAGTACAATGTTTGAGTGGCCAAAGTATTATAAAAGTGTTAGAGTAACTCATTAATTACTAAGGCAACTCTCACTCACCCAACAAACGTTTTTTTTTAGGACTATCTAATTTTGTTAAAATCACAGAAAATATTTTACGCAAGTAGCTAGTTGGTTACTAGCTCAAATTATCCTTTATGAGTGTAGTTTACACTTGTTAATCGATTAGAAAATTAAGGTAAATCAAATATTTCTTTTGCTTTGCCTTATAATCGATTATTAAAGCTTATGATCGATTAGTGACAATGCCATTTAAAACACTTCCATATTTAAACTACATAATTAATTATGTGATATGCATAATCGACTATGAGCATTAAAAAGCCCATGGACTCTTTTTATTTTTAAACCACGTTTTCTAGTGTAAAAGGAGGGCGTCTCCTAACTTTCAAACACACCAGACTTTGAAATTCAATAATCCTTTTCTCATTCTCACCTCTCTCCTTTATATTCTTTCACTAAAAGTTATCATAGTCTTTTGCGAGTGAATATACTCTCGAGACAGACATTCCTAGTAACTCCCCCAGGTTTTCCACCTTAAACGATAACTATATTGTGTCAATATCAACAACCAAAATAGAACACACTTTAAGTCTCTCATTAAGTAAAGGCTCTAACAATATCGAGAAATAAATTAGCTTCATTTACCTCAGGTAGCTGCAGAGCTGTAGCGTGCAAAACCTCGTCATGGACGTGAACTTCTCCACGTATTTCACTTGCAAGGCGAAGAACCTCACCAGATTCAATCTTGCCTTTCTCCTTGTCCAAAACCTCATCAGCACATCACAAGATAATGATAATTAGTATCTAAAACAACACTAATTAGGTTAAATCAAATCCACGTTATTATTAATCAAACCAAAACTATCAAAGTGCATCAACCTAAACCGATTGAAGAAACAAGAAACTCACGTTACAACCCAAAACTATCAAAGTGCATCAACCTTGAAATAGGCTTTTCCTTTACCAATTCCCTCTTTTGAGTAGTAATCTCAGTGGCCGATGCTTCTATACTACGAATCTTATCTTCTTCCCATTCTTTTTTCATCCGATCAAGGTAGTGCTCTTTAGCCTTTTCAAGTCCCAGCTTTCCACCTTTCCGCACACATCCATTATACTGCAATGCCAACATAATCATCACTTTCAAAAATAACATATTAAGCAAATTAAATTTAGACTATGTTTGGCTTAAAATTGAAAACCCTAGAACATGGCTTAAAACCCTGACAATAATCAAAATTGAACTTAAAATTTAATCTAATAATAAAAGCGCGATGGAATTGATTAATTGAAGTGGGGAATGTTGCTGCTACCTTGCTGAAAAGTTTGGATAGGGATTTAGGATCGGAGAGGAAGTCGAGGTAAGCGAGGTTGCGGCATTTGGTTCGGATGGTTTCGAGAGATTGAACGGTGCCAAGTGATTCGAATAGGCGGCGAATGTCGTCGTTGGTTACGGCTTCACCTAAACCGCCGACGAATATTCTCACTGCTTTCTTCTCGATTTCTTCTACCTCCATGATTGTGAAGCGGTGTTCTCTTTCACTGTTCTGTGACCTAAAAATAGGGTCTAAGGTTACGCTTGGATTTGGAGGAGAAGGATTTTGTTTTCAGGTTTGTTTGAAGGTTGAACGACTGGGATTAGGGTTTTACGCTGAATTTTGGTTTCCTTTTCTTTGCTTATAGTTGATACTTGGGTCTCTTCTTTCATTTTAATTAATTTATTTTTATTTAATTTTTAATATAATAATAATAATAAAAGGAGGGAAACAAATTTTTTTAGGGAAACGAAAAGAGGGAAAATTTGGCGGCCTAAAATTTTTTAGGCTTGGGTCACAGTTTGTAGTCAAAATTATAAGGCCGCGGTTTTTCTTTTGCGGTTAAAAATATCTGCAGTTTTCTAACCGTGGCAATTGAAGGAAAGGCCACAGTTTTACACTCCGGATTCAATATTCTATAACATACGTCTACGCTTTGATAACCATGGCCAAATCATATATGTGGCCACAGTTTCTGAGCTGTGGACAATTTTAGCGTGGCCGTAGGCCAAATTTCTAGTAGTGATAACACTTGTGAGATTTTAGTTGTATTAGAGTTCAACTTTTTTATAAGGATTGCAATTCTCTTGTAGTGTTTTTCTTATATGATTGTTGAGATTATCCTCATAAAGCCTCTTTTTAGTTTTCGAGATCAGTAAGTTGAAATCTTGTTTTTGGTTCGTGAGCTTAGCTTGTTAAAAGCACCATTTAGTTTAAGTGATTAATATGTTAAAATCTCTCAATAGATTGTAAATAGGTTCTTGGGAATAACCTAGTAAAAGCTCAATGATATTTTAGTAAAAATCTCAAGAAGAATTTCTTAAGGAGAGGAGTAGGCCCACTACAAAAAGAGAGCTCAGTAGTGACGTGATAATCACGCCACAAACAGAAAAAACACTTCACAAACCATTGTTTGCGACGTGGTCATTCACGTCGCAGGAGGCAAGGTGGAAACTTTTAGTGACGTGATTTTCACTTCACTAATTAGTGAAGTGAAAATCACGTCGCAACATTTGGACCAGAGTTTAATGCTTTTCAATTCAGAGCAGGCGCAGCAGTAATGAGTTAGTAAAAGCATCTTTATTAGTGACGTGATTTCCATGTCACTACTTAGTGGCATGCAAATCACGTCACTAAATTTGCCTAGAGACTTGGGAAGTTGCGACGTGATTTTCATGTCACTAGGTAGTGACATGGAAATCACGTCACTAATATATTTTTTTTAAAAACAAAATATTATATATATATATATATATATATATATATATATAATCAAATTAATAAACTAAATATATTAAAATTAATTAATAAAATTTATAAATTAATTCAATAAACTAAATATAAATCTAATATTAAAATTAAGAAAGTAAAATTATAAATCTAATATTACTAAATAATGTAATTATAATTTAATTAATAGTTTACACAAATTCAAAATTAAAAGTTATAACAACAAAATAAAAACTAAACTAAATCAACAATCAATCCGGGTCGGGAAACTCATCTTCATTTAGATTTTCCTGATCAGTCGGCGCAGAACCCCCCATATTTTGGTTTCCTCCAAAAGATTGCATAAATTGTCGCATTTGTGCCTCCATATCCGATTGTCTTTTCGCCATGACCTCCATTTCCCGCTGATGCTCATTCCGCATTGCCATCATTTGGGCCTCCATTTGGGCCTCCATTTGAGTTTTCAGTGCCGCTTCACGTTCCTCCGCCTCACGCCTCACCTCATTTATCGCCAATTGTCTTACAGTGTCTCTCTGTTCATCTGTTAAAGTTACAGGACGTGAACCTCCTTCCCCGTCAAGAACTCTTTGATATAGAGTTCTATCATCAGATCTCAAGGTGCCTGCCAAATTTCCACCACCAAAAAAACACTCGTTAGGCCCCTTGCCGCCAATGACTTTACTCCAAAGATAAAAATCTACATCTGGATGAAGCGGCTCTCCCGGTCTTGGAGTATACCGAGGATTAGCAGTCAGAAATTGTACAAGCAATGCCTGATAATCATCCTACACATACAAAAAAAAGTTAAATATAATTTAGTTGCCACATGAATTTCACGCCACAAATTTAGTTGCCACATGATTTTCACGCCACAACATGTCACATGCCACATGAAAATTATAACACATACATTCTACGTGTCAGAATTAATTAATAAATCAGAATAATAATACCGATTTAATTCATACATTATAACACATACATTCTACCTGTCGGAATTAATTAATAAATCAGAATAATAATCCCGATTTAACTCATACATTATAACACATACATTCTAACTTTGATCACCAATTTGATTCATATATATCAACACTTTATCGACACTTCACAATCACCACCAAATACATCACAATTCATCGCTTAAAGAAATACTGATAGCTTAACCAAATATAATACGGATAGCTTAACCAAATATAATACCCAACTTTAACCAAATAATACTGATAGCTTAACCAAATATAATACGGATAGCTTAACCAAATATAATACCAAACTTTAACCAAATAATACCGATAGCTTAATCAAATATAATACGGATAGCTTAACCAAATATAATACTCAACTTTAATCAAATAATACTGATAGCTTAACCAAATATAATACAGATAGCTTAAACAAATATAATATCCAACTTAACCAAATAATACCGATAGCTTAACCAAATATAATACCGATAACTTAACCAAATATAATACCCAACTTAACCAAATAATACCGATAACTTAACCAAATATAATACCGATAGCTTAACCAAATAATACATATAGCTTAAAAAAATAATACCGATAGCGACATAAAAATCTATAATTATAATGACATTCTAAAAATTATACATACTATAAATAATATTACATTCTACAAAATTATTATATAATCACATAAAAATTAACATTCAATAAATAATATACATTCTAAAAATTAATCTATATATATACATACTACAAATAATATACATTCTAATTATTATAACATTCTATTAATTAACAAACTATAACAAATTAACAAACTATACTACAAACTACTACAAATTATAACAAACTATACTACAAATTAACCTATAATCACATCAAAAAATTAATAATACATACTATAAATAATACAAACTATAACAAATTATAACAAACTATATATATATATATATATATATATATATATATATATATATATATATATATATATATATATATATATATATATATATATATATATATATATATATAATCACATAAAAGAAAATCAGAAAAATTATATAAATAAAATTGAAAAAAAAATACCTTAATGAAGTTGAACAATGAGTGAGTTCTTATACTAGAATCAAAATCAAAAATCTTCACCTACATATATTAAATCAAAATCAGTTTCTTATTAAAAAAATTTAAAAAAAAAATGGACAAGAACAAGTGGAGATTGGTTGCATACCTGAAAATGGGAGATTGTAACAAAAATAGAGGATTGAAAATGGTGGATTATGGAGGAAGTGGAAGAAGAGAGGAAGAGGGTTTGGGGGAAGAGGAAGAAGAGAAAACGCAGAAAGGGGGTTCTGGGAAGAGGAGCAACACGCGAAGACCTATATCAATTTTAGTGACGTGATTTTCACGTGTCTAGGTTGTGAAGTGAAAATCACGTCGCAACACCCACACAATAATTAATGTGTCAGTCAAATTGTTGGCGTGGAATTCTAAATACGTTTGCGACGTGAAATACACGCCGCAACAAAAAAAAATATGAAAATTTGAAATTCCCCCCTTTGTCAGATACTTTATCTGTTTTCATTTTTCTTTTTTTTTTATTTAAAGGTTGCGACGTGTTTTTCACTTCTCAATTTTTTTTTTAAAAATAAAATTTCAGACACCCCATGTGCCAACGTTGGCTTTATTTTTTTAATATTAAAATCTTATAGTGACGTGATTATCACGTCGCAACACACTTTTTTGAGCCACGTGATAATCACGTCGCAACATTACGTGGCTAGATCCAACTTTTCTTGTAGTGGCCAAAAGATCGGCCGAACCACTATAAATCCTAATGCAATCTCTCTTAAATTTCTCTTTGCCTCTCTCTGCTCCCTTACAGTATTAACACAAAGTTCTGTTTTAAGTAATAAAATTTTAAATTAATCACGGAATTTAAATAACACAACAAGGGAAACCACCCTTGGTTGGACACGGTCAAAGTAAAGCTCGACTTCCAACTCGGCCGTCACAAGCTCAGGATTGGGCGACTGCGCCAAAGCAATGATAAAACAAAGTCATTATAGACTAAAATGATGTAGTAAAATTATTCAAGATACAAGATGATGAAATAAAATCATTCAAGAAGGATAATGATGAAATAATATCATTTAAGACACACGACGATGAAATAAAATCATTCATGAAGATAAGTGATGAAATAAAGTCACACATGCATAGAAAATATAAATATTCATAAATATTCATAAATATCTCTGATTACAAATGACGGGAAGATCAAGACGGAAAATGAATATGACCCAACAATCTCAACTCTCACATTAATAAGTAATAACGAAGCCTTGGGGCCAACTGTCCCAGACAATCTAAGGCACAAAAGACAAGAGACCCAATTACAAGTGAGTCCAATTCAAAAGGCATGTGAAACCGAATCACATGAGAGTTCAAACAAAAAGGCACCTTCACAAAATAGCTATGAATTATGTCAAACTACACCAAAGGATTTGACATCTAATCTCTTGCCTCCTAAGATCATTTCTTATTAGGTTTGATCAAATATTGTTGCCCGCATCTCAGGTTAGGGATACAAGATACATTAGCTTCTCTACAAGTATGTATGATCTCATTTTTATTCACATTATCACTTTTCATTCATTATTTATTGACTTGAGTATTGAGTATTTTAGTGTTAATCTTATAAATTCATACTGCTCTATCTTACCAGAACCACTCAATGCCGTCCTTGTAGAGACCACTCCCCATGCATCTATTATTTCTGGTTCTACCATATAAGAGCAAGTTAAAATTCTGTCTAAAAATTTGTTAAATTATAATTCATATAAAACAAAACAACCGCTAATCTCGAGACTCCGGTCAAAATTTGCAGCAAAAGTCATCTTTTTATAATATATTATTAAATATTAACATGTGATTTATATTTACAGGTTAACTACTATATTATTTTTTCAGTAGATAAAAAGTATCGTGTTATTTTATAACTCACTCCTCTTTTTTAATTGGTAAACATTTCCGATAATTTCTTCAGAGCCTAACTTTAATCACAAAGTTAAAGGAACAAGAAAGTTCACATGTCCTTATGACTTTTATTTTTGACTTAATCCCATGACATATTAAGGATTTTTTGTGGTTGTTAATTTATAATGATGAAATCAAATTCAAAAAGATATTGTTTAATTAAGATTAAACTTCGTGATGCGGTTTGTAGCAGGTTTGAAGTAAAAGTTAATTAAATTTTATTTAGTTAATTAAATTTAAAAATAAAATTTTGTGACAGTCAATCAAACATTTTCATCTTAAACATAAATAATGATAGGAGGTGCAATTAGATATTTTAATTAGTAATATAATGTTAGTTGTTATTTTATTTTTAATATTTGGTTGAATTAGGCTCTTAGTAGTGTTTGAGCCTTTAAGTTTATTAGCATTAGAAGTACTATATATTGTAGTCTCATTGAGACATTAGGTATCAAGAATCAAATGAAATGAAAAGTCTTTAATTTTTTTAGTTTATTTTACTTGTCTCTTTTATTTCTCTTATCTTTTCTTGAGTTGTTAGGGTTCTAAATTTGCTTCCTTTCAATTGGTGCTTTCATCCGTATACTCAAATCCTCCTATAGATTATCCTTATCACACACTTTCATATCATCCATGGAGTATTCCTCCTACCTATCCCACAAACCCTCCTTTTACATCTCCAATCACTTCCTCATTTCCATCTTTTCCATGGGAAAATTTTCCATCTTATTCCACAAATCCACATGTTACAACCCCATATTAGTATTTTAATCATGGGTATACACCACCTCCACCTAATCCATATGCATCATATTCTTCATTTCATTATCCATACTACTACAATAATCATCATCAACCACTGGAACCAACAAAAACCTCTTCCACAATTAGAAAAGATTTTGAGAAACATTTACAAATATCTCATCCTTCTTTTAAGAAAACCTCAAAATAAAATTCCCCAAAACCTTCGGATTCTCCCTTCTCTCTCAACACCAAACGCACACCCTATCTTTTTCCCTAAGCCTAACAAATTTGGAAAAGGCACAACTAGGTCTCTGCCATAGTTACAGAAGAACTTGTGAGATTGTTACTAAACAATCAACAGGGATAGTAGAAGGATTCTGTGATTTCAACACACATTATTCTTCACCTGTTATTGGAGATCGAGATTTCGCAGTACCGGATGATGATGACGACGAGTCATCGTTCCAATCTGCTTCACCGGATCCAGATGACGCTATCATCCTCGCGAAGGAGATAGAGGCTTCTTCCTTTGTCCTCGATGATGATGCTGGTTCGAGTTCTCCGATCGCTACTCAAACTGTCGTTCTGGTATTAATCCTAGCCAACATAGACTTGAAGCTCCTTGTTTATAAGGTTGGTGTTGAGAAATCTGGGTTCACAGTTAACGTTATTTCCGATTTATCCTTATATGTCATGGAGCAATTGGAGGACACGTTTTCTAGGGTTTACATGAATATAGAGGATGATTTCAACAATTTCTTTTCTGGTATTGCAATTCGCTGCATTTCTCAGCTCACTCGTTGTTGCTCCAATCCCTTTCAAATCCTCGACGGTGTTACCCCCGCTATAGGAGATGCCCTACTATTCAACTCCATCCCTTACGACCCAGGCCCACTTGAGTCATTATTCCCTTCAACAATGGAAAATCTAAAAAGAACAGGGGTTTCTCTTCTGCTGTTTGCATGACAAGGATTGGAAAGGAAACCCAACTTGTGGAACCCAGCTAGTCAGATAAAAGTTGATTCTCTTGAAGAAATCACTAGTACAATGGGTTCAAACTATTGGAAATTTGATGGTGATTCATGTCAAATTCAAAATATTGGTTTAACTAAAAAGTCACCTGATGGATCCCAAAGCAACATTGCTTGTGAATGCTCTTCTCAAACTGACACCTTCTGTCACGTAGTAAGGATGGAATTCAAGGGATACAACCTTCCTGGCACGTTTCCACCTCAATTGGTTAAGCTTCCATACCTCAAAGTAGTTGATTTTGCTCTTAACTACCTAAATAGTACGATATTCCAAAGGAATGAGGTTCGATTGAACTAACTTCAATCTCGCTACTTGCTCATCGTTTGTCAAGGGAGATTCCTAAGGAGTTAGGAAATATTACCACTCTAACATACTTGGACCTGGAAGCAATTGATGTGTTTGTTCAAGCCTTGGAGTCGGAGGAGGACGGTTTATGCGATGATGTCACTTTTCTCTCTGTAGGCATCATGCTAAAGGTCACTTTTGGGGATTTACCATACATGGTAGTATCCAACATTATTTCACACGGGCATGTCTGCGTCGAATCATTCTTGTTTCTGTTTTTAAGGGGAACACCATACTTCCTCTGATTGCAAAGGTATGGAAATTCGGTGCATATGTTTTTATTGCAATTCCACCTAAACCACCGGATGAAATTGTCATTCAAACACCATCACTGTTTCTGTCATGTTTTTCAAAACAATTCCTTCATCACTGTCTTAAGAAGGAAGAAAAAGAGCATTCGACCTCACTAAAACCACGATTCGATACGCTTAATGATATAGTAAATGTCATCTTGAAGGTTACCAAGTGTGTCATAGAGTTCCATGAACTTGAGAAAGCTGGTGTTATTTTTTGTTCGATTTCGGAAGCGTTTAGAGAGTATCTTGATTTGGTTAAGAAATATTTAGGTAGAGTTGTTCCTAGTGAGGATGACTATTACTCCGCGTTGAGTGCAATTGTTTTTAGCGATGGGAAAGATAAACGTTATGAGAATACTGTGGTTAATTTAACATCGGACAATGACTTGAGTTCTGTGAGGATTATTGGAACGTCCAGTTCAGTTGTCTCCACCTTGTTTCAGGGTGTTTCACACGACCTTGAAAGTAAGGGTCAATTTGTCGAAATACTATGGGATAAAGTCACGGTACTGTTTAATCTGGCCAGATTACTTGAGCAGTTAAATGAGTCTGGAACTGCAAGCTTATTATATCACCTAATATTGTTTAAGTATCCATACTACATTGATGTGAATCTGAGGTTATCTGTTATTGCAAAGGCTAGGAACAACATTTTATTAAGCATTGAACTAGTTAATGATGCCCTGAAGGTGAATGACAAGTGTCCTAATGCATTATCTATGTTAGGTGAGATGGAGTTGAAAAATGATGATTGGGTGAAGGCAACCGAACTTCTCCGGGCAGCTAGTAATGCCACTGACGGGAAGGATTCATGTGATACATTGTATCTAGGAAACTAGAAACACTTTGCTGCAATTCGCAATGAAAAGAGAAATCCAAAGCTAGAAGCTACTCATTTGGAAAAGGCCGAGAAACTTTTTACAAGAGTTATGATTCAACATTCTTCGAATTTATATGATGCCAATGGTGCTGCAGTTGTTTTTGCGGAAAAAGGCCATTTTCAAGTTTCAAAAGATATCTCTACACAGGTTCAAGAAGCTGCCAGTGGTAATGTTTTTGCCCAAATACCTGACGTTTGGATAAATGTCGCTCAAGTTTATTTTGCTCAGGGGAATTTTGTCGCGGCTGTGTTGCTTGACAAATTCTTTGACATGGAGTACACCGATTGTGTGAAGGCCTTTGATGCTTATGCAAGCTCAGCTAAGCAAATTGAGGAACTTGTTACTTTTTACTATTGGTGTACTGATGTGGTCTTCAGATTTTCAAATGCCAAGGAACTTGCAGATTTTTTCATTGTTACTTTTGAATTGATGTCAACCAACCATATTACATATCCTGGCTTTCCTACTCAGAAGGTGATATTAGAAGCTGAATGTCATTCTAAATTTTTGCAGTTGGATAGTTTTATATTTATGGATCAAATATTCAAGAAAGTAATATGTTCCTCTCATGCTACTGTACTACTACTTGATACACATTATGGATCAAACATTAGTGGTTGGATTTTATTTATTATGGTTGTTCCATTTAAGCAATGGGATCCGAAGTAATTTTAGAACCTTGAGGACAAGGTTCAATGTGAACCGGGAGACAGTGATAGGAGGTGCAATTAGATATTTTAATTAGCAATATAATGTTAGTTGTTATTTTATTTTGAATGCTTGGTTGAATTGGGCTTTTAGTAGTGTTTGAGCCTTTAAGTTTATTAGCATTAGAAGTACTATATAGTGTAGTCTCATCGAGACAATAGGTATCAAGAATCAAATGAAATGAAAAGTCTTTAATTTTCTTAGTTTATTTTACTTGTCTCTTTTATTTCTCTTAGCTTTTCTTGAGTTGTTAGGGTTCTAAATTTTCTTCCTATCAAATAACCACTCAATCTTAATAAGATCATTTAAAAAAAATTATTCTATATTTATATTTTGGAATTTAAATTTTAAGTTCTAAAATTTTAATTTCAATTAAAGATTCAAGTAAAAATCGCAAACCCATCAATCCAAAGATAATCTATTATTTATACTGTTTTATTTATTTTAAAGATAATCATTATCATTTTATAATATTAATTTTTAGTATATTATATGTAAAAAAAATTGATTATTTATATGTAAACTTTTAATAATAATAATAACATTAATAAAAAAATTAAATTAAAACTTTAATATTCAAAATTAATTTAAATTAAAAGTTATTTATGTTTAAGATGTAAATGTTTGATTCAATTGTAGATAGTAAATGTAATTTTAATATTGAGAATTGCTTAAGGTATCCTTGTTGGGTCATTATAAAGGGGATACATTTACATTAGCTCAAACACTCAGTTAAAGATCAAAGACTCATCCAAAAGCGTGAGAGAGACACCACATATTCACACAAAACTTTAAGATGAGTGTTTGACTCAATATGAATGCTTCCCATTCATAATGACCCAACAGAGTAAGTCGGTTCCTTTCTCACAACCAAAGGGGATCGAGCAAGGAGCATTCTACTTTGCGGGACTTTTCTTGAGCAATACACCTTTTCGAGAGACACACAACTTATTCACCAAAAAGGTGTGTTCCAAGTGTAAAATGCTCTCTCGTGTTGACCCCCGAATTGCCTCCAACAAATGGTATTAGAGACTTTAGCTTCGAGAAAGGGACAAGCTTACTTGTATCAAAAAGTACCCCACATAGTCATGGGTAAGCATCCCACATGTGGGTAAAAAGTTTCAGTTGAAGAGAGTCAATGAAGGTACAAGTGTATGTGAAAGAAAGAGCTTTCACTTGAGGGGGAGCAATGTGGAGTCACACTTGATGGGGAGTGTTGAGAATATAGCAAGTGTGAGTATTATGGGGAAATAGTCTCACATAGAATAATAATATGGTGACTCAAGCATTTCTAAGTGGGAGAACTCACTCACCTATCACCTTAAGGTTTTAGGTTGACAAGTGGCGTGTCTCCCACAAATGTGTGTTGCTCAAAGGAAAGTCCCACAAAGTTCTTTCTTTCACATACACTTGTACTGCCGTTGACTCTTTTCAACAAACACTCTTTACCCACATGCGGGATGCTTACTCACGACCATGTGGGGTATTTTCCATACAAGTAAGCTGATCCGTTTCTCGAAACTAAAGACTCTGATAACAATTATTATAGGCAATTTGGGGGTCAACACGAGAGAACATTTTACACTTGGAACACGCCTTTGTGAGAGACACACCACATATTCATCAAAAACCTTAAGATTTTGGATGATTAAGTGGTGTCTCTATCACAAAGGTGTATTGCTCAAGGAAAGTCCCACAAAGTAGAATGCTCCTCGCTCAATCTACCAATTGTTGCGCCAACAACCCTAAGGATTGCTTCCAAACCCTTGTGAAAAATCAAAAATACTTTTAAATTTCAGAAATGCATCTCCGGACGGATCCAAAACACACATCCCATTCGTTTTTGAGTCACACCCCAAATATTCTAGTGAATTTAATTCGGAAATGTATATCCGTAAACTTTACAAAGGTGTATTTCTGGAACATACTAAACCAGAAATAAACACAGAAATGGAAAGATGTAGAATAAAGATAAATTAACATTGATAACATAAAAAACAAAACATTGCATAGCTAATTTTTTTAATGAATAATATATATATATATATATATATATATTGATCTTTATTCAAAAACAGTACAAGCCCATGGTGATCAACAAATCCAACCCACCAAACAGACTACACGACCTAAACTTACATCATTATTCTAGCAATATGGTGCCTAATCTTGGTATTTTGCCAAGCTCTATAAACTATGCTATCTTTAATTCTACCAGCTATACAAGTAATATCAACAGTCTCTTTAAAGGATATACTATTGCGCATCCTCCAAACACAATACAAAGTTTCAGCAATGCCCATTTTAAGCAGAGTGGCTTTCCAGCCCTTGCCCTTAGTGTCTGTTAAAGCCAACCTAATTCCTCCTCCCACTGTTGAGGTCTATAATCAACCCCAAACCAGTTAAGAATCTCCTTCCAATATGCCCAGTTTTGCTGCACCTTAAGAACAAATGGTTGAGGTATTCCTCCTCAGTATTGCAGAACACACAACTACTATCATGTACAATACCAAAATGTTTCAATCTCTCCCTCGGGGGTAGCTTACCATGGCAAGCCATCCAGAGGCACACGACTGCTCGGTGCCTAGCCTTATTGCATTGCACCATATTAAACCAAGGAACTCTATTCCCATCATCAATCATACAATTGTTGAACTTGGTGACTTTAAATTTATTCTGCTACAGAGCCTTATCCCAAACCTGTTGCATATTCACAATGTTCACCCTTTGATTTAGAATACCCTTGAACATCCAGCTTTTGTCTAGTTTCACATAATACTCCAAAATATCCTTTCCTTTAAGAAAATAGCAGTTTACCCATCTAAACCATAAATTATCAGCTTTCCCACTTAGATTCCATAAGCACTTCATCAGAAGAGCAGAATTCCAGCATTAGAGATTAGTAATCTGCAGACCCCATTGCTTAAAACTGCTGCAGACCCTGTTCCAAGCCACAAGGCTCTTGTTAATTTTGTTGTCTTCAGTTCCAGTCCAAATAAATCTTCTGCAAATCTACATAGCTAATTGTTAACATTAATTGAAAATTACATTTCAATATTCAAATGGACGTTTGAACATCTTCATAATATCTTTGATCGATCTCACAATCGTTGCATCCAACTAGATTAGAAATTTTGTTTCATAATAGAACAATGTATTCCAAATAACCCTTAAATTTGTATCTGTTTTCAGCTTAAATTTGTTGAACTTAATCTTCCATTATTGTCAATCGAGAGTGAATAATACCTGAGCTTCACAACTTTTTGATTGTCAGAGTATGGTAGGAGATTCTCCAATATGAATTTCAGATCTACAAGAGGGATGTACTTATTGAACTTAAATTCAATTGAGAGTTTCACCCCCTTTGAAGTAGACATATGCGACATGTCAATTGATGTTCATTACTGTAATGTGATTTGGTAAAAAATATGAGATGGGAGCCTAATCCTTTTACAAGTTCTAGGACAATATGAACCTTAAAAAGTCTATCTTGTACCAGGATAAATTTCGAAAATGCATTTCCAGAACCACCTTATCATGCGATTACACAGATGCATTTTTGAAACCACACAACACAGAAGAATTTCAGAAACAGTGAGAAACAGAACCTGTTTTAGAATGAAAAATGGAAAAATTTTCTTGAAGCCTAAACATGTATTGAAATATTTGAAAATGTATATATTTGACATCATTAATTTTAATACAAAATTACATACAAAACATGTCTAACCACATAAATACATCATTGACTAAAAACTAAAATGAATAGGGACATATGTCACAGCTAAATCTATATCTACTAGTGGACCGCCTTTTACTTTTGTTTATTTGATTCTCTTTCAATCTCGCTCAACTTGATGAACTCTTGCATCCTTTTCAAAAAATGATTAAGCCAAGTCTTAGCTTTCCTCGTTGAATGACATGTCCACTCTGGTGATGTCAGTGGTATAGGGCATCCCAGTTTCAAATAAACTTGAACAAAGTTACGCGTTTACAAAAGCCACCCGATACAAAAAATATGATCATTTGGGTTTTGAGTTGGGTAGTGCACAGTGGAAAAACGTTTTCGAGAAACTGTATCATGTTAGATCAATACACACTCTTTCACACGCAGTTGCTATAAGATGAGCCATTTTAGGGAAACACATCCATTTTTACTCCGATGTCGGTCCACTAATGCAAGGAACAAGAGACTCATAAATTGCATCAAAATTTTCTTTTTTTCCTGTATAGTCGTGTGTGCAAGATTCTTTATGTCCCTTTAACTCTTTGATAAGTTGTTGGCGGGAAAGTGTATGTCCTTCTTCTCCTTTACTGATCAAAGTAGAAACAACTTGAAAACCGTAGTTACAGTCACCCTTAACATTGGCAATTCATTCAATGTAATTGTGCATAAAAACTGTCATCTTGTTGATGAATTGAGTTTTTGGTAGATGTGGTGAAGCACGTGGTTTGCTTATTTAAGCTCCTTTGAAAACACTTTTTTGAGTCCCAATATTATTATGCTGATTTTGGATAATTTGGTTCATAGGGTCTCAATCTCTACACAAATCACCCTTACTATTTCCCAACCAATTTTTCAGTGTAGCATGGGCATATTCAACTCAGTTAGTTGTTGTATTTCCAAGGTGTCTAACCTGATTGGTCCAAGCATAAACAATATTTTTCTTTACCTGGTCCAAAATTATAATGTTAACATATTTTAATAAATCTGGATATTTCTCACACACCTTCCTGAAATTTATAATGGCATCTACATATAATTTTTTTGTAGAATAATTTATTATAACATTCCATGCATCCATTATTCTCTCCACTATCACGCTAGCTCGACAATTATTCTGTCTTTGCCTTTAATTTGTTTGGTCCATACCTCAGGTTTAACCCGACTTTTCACATTCTTTGTGATGTGATATCTACAAAGTAATGCGTATGAAGTAGGAAAAACTTTACAACCGAATTCATCAATGCCGTATCGCGATCGGTGACAATGACTTTCGATATGTCTTCTTGGTCCTTCAACATTGTCTGACACACTTCTAAAGCCCAAGTAACATTTTCCTCTTTTTCGCTCTCCAAAAATGAAAACCCAACAAAATAAGTCTTATTGACAGGGGTGACACCAATAATTTCCAATAGTGGAAGTCTGTACTTTGTTGGTCTTGTACGTTGAATCAATGTTGAGCTCTGTAGGAAATGTGTTGAACAAATTTATAGAATTAGGATGAGTCTAAAATATATCTCGAATGGTTACTCCATCCTCACACGCTTGGTACCTAGATACATAATTGTTATTATTCAGAAGTTTTAACATTTGTTGCATTTTAGTTTTATTCTCCCTTAATTCCTTGTTGTTGAGGACACAAATATTCTACACTTGCTTGATATTTGATATATTTCTGGGTCTTTTACTTTTTAAAGTTGCAAGTATGTTTCTGGACTGCATCATATTCAATGTCATGTACGAAACAATTTTCTTCTCTTCCGGCATAAATCGACATGCAATTGGATGCCCAACTAACTTGTCACGCATGTCATGGTTATGTAAACCATAAATCACATTAAATCTCCATTTGTTATACAAAAGATAACCACACAAGTTAAAGGGACACTAACATTTTCTCTAACCGGTGTCATCTCGTTTGAATTTCTGGAGAGGAGTTCTATACTTCCCACTTCTTTCGTATCTCATTGTCACAAATGCAATTTTTTTATCTAAACCTTTATCGGACCTTCCGGGACCTTCCGATTACAACACCAAACCCAATTTAAAAGGCAATGTGCAAATCCATTGAAGCATATGATCATGAAACTTAAACTCTTATCCCTTTGTAAATTAGTTGCCGACGTCTAATTCTTTCACAATCAACACATTTGGCATCTGCAGACGCAATAGGTTTGGGGAAAACATAGGGTACACCATATCTAATGCAAACAATAACAAAAAAATTTAAAAACATAATGAAATGAACACATAACTATTCGGAAAAAGCACTTATGTAAGAATTCATATATAATCCATAAATGCATTTTTGGATGCAACATAACTTTTACTGCTCAAAAACAAGATTATTGTAAACAATGTGAAATGAAATAAATGATCTTTACCTTGAATTTCAGCCTCTTTTACTTCTTTTGAAGTGATGAAACACAAGGGTGCAGTTTTGGAGTAGAAATCTTGATTGATAATGCATTTATGTAGGAATTCATAAAATATTTGTTCATAAAATATTTTTTTACCACTTAAAAAAGGATTAACAATACCCTAATTTTGCTGCTTTAAAAAGACCTTCCAAAATTTGTGGCCACAAGTAACCGACAAACGCATGTGAAATATTGGGCCCCTCCCTCCGCACACAATTGCAAAATTTATCTCAGATGTATACGCATTATCAAATAATATTTGAAGTCATTTTCATTTTTTCTTACAATCAAACACGTGAAGTCATGCTTGCAATAGTATATTAGAAGAATATTGTGAGTCACATGAGTTTACTATTACTAGAAGTCGATTGTTTTTAATATAGCTTATTCAAAAACAAATAAAAAACCTATGCCTATTATTTTTTATAAGAAATATATTGAATAATTGATATCGATGAACTAACTATACCTAATAAATATACTTAAAAACTAATAATAATAATAATAATAATAATAATAATAATAATAATAATAATAATAATAATAATAATATATTCAATCACATCTGCCGTCTTAGTGAGAGGTTGTCCTATGCTGAGTCTAGTTCTAAAATCCTGACAGAGTATTAAGAAAGAGAAAAGTTATTTATGCACCCATTTTCAACACCTACACCGTAAAACACAACAAAATATATACACATTTTATTTTTTAATAATATATTTTGCATTGGTTTGTGTGAAAGAAAATTTTGCTTTGATGATATATACGGTGTACCATACGGTGTACTCAATTATGGTGTATGATTAGCAAAGCTGATTAAGAAAAGACTTTTATAAATTTTTTTTTTAACAAATCAAAACTAACTTTTCTCATTCATAATCAAAAGTTCAATACAAGGAGGAATTACATGCATAATACTACGTCTAGTATAAGAATTGGCCGCCTTCGCTAACAAATGAGCAACCATGTTTGCTTGACGTTTGACAAACTTCACCTCAAAGTTGGGAAAATTTTGTAATAGTAACTGAATATCTTTTATTATAGTATAAAACTTCGAAATACATACGGTAACAGAATGAAAAGCTTGCACCACCCCAAGAGAATCACTTTCGAAGATAATATTACCTAAATTTAGCGGAACAAATCCTTGGATCGCTTCTTTAAGAGCTAAAGCTTCCGCTTCAAGAACAGAAAGGTTACCAGGGTCCCAAGCCACTCCAGCGGCAATGAAGTTGTCGAGATCATCTCTAAGGCACCAACCTCTAATAGTCGTGCTTCTATTATTATTATTATTATTGAAACCCGCGTAGTTGCACTAAAACCAACCTTGGGGAGGCGGATTCCAATTTAGAGGCTGATGAATACCATTATTATTATCCTTAACTCGTTGCGCCGAAAGCCATTCTTGCCAATTATGATGAGCAAGCCAACCTACTCGGGAGTCATTCTCACGCTCATTATTCCAAATAAGATCATTCCTACTTTTCCACATCGACTCGATAGTAACAGCAAATCGACCCGCCGTATTCTTATCTTCCTTACTGCAAATGTCAAGAATGAGAGACTTAACATCATAAAATGAAAAGTTCGGTGATCAATAATATTGCTCAAACCTGCTGCTCTCCAACAAACATAAGTATCTGGACACCCAAAGAAGACATGCCAGTCATCCTCACAATAACTATCACAGAAAGGGCAAATTCCCGTACACTGAACATGGTGTTGCTGAAGGCGCGTAGGAACATGAGGGATGCAGACCTGACTACATACTATTTTTTTTTTGCGTATGAAGTGAATGTCCATCTCAAATTGAATTACCAAATAAATATTGCATCGACGTTATTACAATAGACCATAGCAGCTTTGTGAATTGGACAATATAACTCTAAAAGCACGTTACGTAACTAACAAGATTTAGACACCATACTTGCAACACCATAATATTCGACCTCAGGACAAAAGCGGGATAAAGTGGTTTGCATTTGAAGGTCCAAGAGAGTAATTTGTCACCAAGAAAAACACAATAACTAGAAGTAGATTTCTTGGTATCTAGACAACCTTCCTAATCTGCATTTGTGCAAGAGATCAAAGATATATAGTGAATGATGGATAAAGGTGCAATCTATATTGACTATTGCCTTTAATGTATCATGATATGCACCTAAGATTTTGCATGTGAGCATCTATCAAATTATGCTTAAACAAACAAATATATTGTACCATGTTGTGAATTCAATGCCAAGAACAAAGTATAAAAGGGAATTAGGGAGGAGATGAAGAACACAAGAATTGGTTATAACTGCTATTCTTTTACTTTCTCTTAAAACAAGATTACAAGTTTACAAGAATAACAAATAACCTCTCTCACCCAAAATTAGGATTTGCAGCTTAACAATGATGAGAGACTAATATGCTATTTATAATAAAACCTAACATACTAACTAATGGGCTTTTTCAGCAAGGCCCATTACACAAGCTAACTTAATACACAAGCTAACTTAACAAATTAGGGTTTAAACACTAAAACCTAATTCAACATGCTAACAACCCTAGCATCTTCGACATATGCAAGCTAGACCCATCTTCGACTACAACATGCACACTTCGACACCAGCATGTGAACAACCTTCGACTTCATGCTTAACTCTGTCGAACTGTCGAACCAAAAAGCTACCCTTCGACCATACTAGAGTTCGATCCAATATCTCACAAATCTCCACCTTGGATCTAACTCTACAACATCAAGGGAACAAACTAGCTTTCTTCATGCAGCTTTATCAACTGCATACAATGGAAAAACTTGCAACTCGGCAATGTCATGGTGATCATATCAGCAGCATTGTCTTCAGTCGAAACCTTCAGCACTTGGACTTCTCCACGCTCGATTACTCCTCTGACGAAATGCAGCCTCACATCAATGTGCTTAGTTCACTCATGATAGGCTAAATTCTTCGACAGGTGTATTGCACTTTGATTATCACATTTAACAGTGATACCTCGACCTTGACGTTTCAGCTCCTTCGCAAAACCTTCAAGCCACAATGCTTCTTTCACAGCTTCAGTGAGAGCAATATATTCTGCTTCAATGGTTGATAGAGCAACAACCTTCTGAAGTGTTGCTTTCCAACTAATTGTTGTGCCAAACATAGTGAAAACATATCCAGAAATAGATTTTCTGGAATCCATACAACCTGCATAATCAGAGTCGACATATCCTTCAATTGCTGATTTACTATCTTCACCCCAGACTCCACCATAAATTAAGACTCTGTTTAGAGACCCATCTATGTACCTTAAAATCCACTTCAATGCTTGCTAGTGAGCCTTTCCAGGATTCGCCATGTACCTGCTTACAAGACTTATTGCATATGCTATATTGGGTCTAGTACAGACCATAGCATACATCAAAGAACCAACTATATTAGCATATGGGATGCTATTCATATAGGCTCCTTTGACATCAGTACTGGGACACTGATCAATACTCAACTTGAATTGAGGGTTTGTTGGAGTCACAACTGGCTTCGAATTCGACATTCCAAACTTTTCGAGAATCTTCCGTAGATATGCCTCTTGAGATAAGCATAACTTTGACTTCTTTCTATCTCTTCGAATGTCAATTCCAAGAATCTTGGAAGCAGCTACCAGATCCTTCATATCGAACTCCTTATTGAGTTCAGCCTTCACCCTCTTTAGCTTGAACACATAATCTTCCTTCCCCTTTTCGACATACCCTTCAGGTTGCCTCATCAGGATTGTTTCATCTAGATCACCATACAAGAAAGCAGTCTTCACATCCATCTGTTCCAATTCAAGGTCGAACTGTGCCACCATGGCAAGCAACATTCAAATTCATAACAGGAGAAAACACATCATTGAAGTCGACACCTTCTTTTTGAGTGAAACCCCTTGCAACTAACCTTGCTGATCGGTCACCATTTCTATGCAAGTTTCGATCTTTCATCCGGCGGAAATTCATCAATTCGGTAACATCTTGGTTGTTTTTCATGCTTTTAAGTTAAGTTTAATTTAATCATTAAGTCATAGTGTGTCATTGCATTTTGTTAGTGATGTTGTCAAAAGTTCCTCTTTATGCCTGCTTGTGGTATTGTTAATGTTTCAGATCGATGTCGTGGAGCAAAAAGAAATTATAGCCTGACTTGGAGCTGCTGGAAGGCCAAAATATGGGAGTCGATGAAGAATCAGAAGGTCAACACGGGTACCCGTGTGAATCAACACGGCCCCGTGTTGAATGCTAAGGAGGAAAGGAAAGAAGTGCTAAGTCAGTGAATCTACACGGTTGGCCGTGTAAATCAACACGGTCAGTGTTGATGTGTCTGGAGCATAAAAGCTAAAAGAGTGAAGTCAGAAGATCTACACGGGTGCCCGTGTGAATCTACACGGCCCGTGTAGATGGTTACGCAGAAACATGCTATTTTGCGATCTTTTGCCAGTTGTCCGGTCATTAAGGGCAATTTGGACTTTGTGCTGAGACTAAGTCTGAAACTACTTAATCAGAGTTGTGAAAGTGGAGTAGGGCATCTTTTACACAAGGAAGAAATTGAATCTGAGGAAGAGCAACATATGAGATTATTGAAGAACGGAGATCATTCATGAGCAAGAGCAATTGAAGATCACAAACTCCTCAATTATCTGTAATGTTTAACTTTGATACTTTTGAATTTCTTTTGAACAATATGAGTAGCTAAACCCCCTAATGCTAGGGGGTGTCCCTGATTTGGTTTGTAATGACTTTGATACTTTAATTTGATTGATTCCATGTTTATGTTATTCAATTCAATTTTATACCGTTTTTAATGCCTTCTTTATCGGACCAATAAAGATTGTTTATGATTAACAATTTGCCGGATCGCAATTGTTAAGGCTTGTATTCAATTGAACCATAGTAGATATCACCTAGGACTAGGGATACTCAATGGTCACTAAGAATTCTTGATAGAAAAAGCTTGGTTTTATCTTATTTCTCTAAGGACTTAGGATTTATAGATGAAAAACCAAAGGTTTGCCCATTAAGGATTTTGGGGCAAACACTCTAAAGATTTAGTAATTGAATATCATGAACTTATTGAAGAGATCTCAAATAAGGATTCAGGGTTGTTACAGAGCAAATCACACACTTTGCCTTGGCATTTACTCATATTAGTGAAAAAGCTTAAATTTACATTCGACTGTTTTTATTCTACGTTTAGAAATTATAACAAAATCAAAAAACCCCAGTTGTCTTTTTGTTTAATTGAATAATTATAAAACTTATATTCGAATGCAGTCTTCGAGATCGATACTTGGTTTTTACCCTTTAATTACTATTCGTAAAAATAGTATACTTGCTATTTTTCCGATCACTTGCCTTGTATCTTTTCGACGTCACTCCTTCGATTCCTTCCTTAACTTTGAAAATCCATTTACAGATGACTAACCTTGCCCCAGCAGGTTTCTTGATCAGTTCCCAAGTGTGATTATCATGAAGAGATTTCATCTCATCATCCATGGCCTTCAGCCATTCAGTCTTATTTCGTCTCCTCATAACTTCCTTATAATCTTTAGGTTCATCGTCTAGAACCTCACTTGCAGAGATTAAGGCATAAGCTATAAGATCTGCATACCCAAGCCTCTGAGGTGGCTTGATGACTCTTCTCGACCTATCTCCCGACAATAGGTAGTCATCGTCAGTTTCCTCAACTTCCTCAGCATCTTCTGCTTCTTCTTCGACTTCATCAAGGATATGCAATTCAGCATGAACATGCTCCACCTCAACAGGAATCTCTACCTGTTCCAGCTCTTCGTCAGATGTTTCTGTACTTCGACCAACATCATCAGTTTTCTTAAAAGCCATTTCAGCTTCATTGAAAACTACATCTCGACTGGTGATACACCTCCTGTGACCTGGCTCTAGGCACCATAGCCTATAAGCTTTGACTCCTTCAGGGTATCCCATGAACATGCATTTCAGAGCTCTAGGTTCGACCTTTTCTTGCCTAATGTGAGCATAGGCTACGCAGCCAAATATTCTCAGTTTGTCGAGATCTGGTGGATGTCCCGACCAAACTTCTTCAGGTGTCTTCATATCTAACGCTGTCGAAGGACATTTGTTTATCAGATATGTTGCTGTCGAAATAGCCTCAGCCCAGAACACCTTCTTTAACCCCGCACTAGTCAACATGCATCTGAATCTCTCCAAAATAGTTCGATTAAACCTTTCAGCCAAACCATTTTGCTGTGGAGTACCTGCAGTAGTTCTATGCCTTGCAATACCAGAGTCAGCACAAAAACTGTCGAACGCTTCATTGCAAAATTCAAGGTCATTATTGGTTCTCAACCTCTTGACCTTCCCGCCAGTCTGATTTTAAACCAGAGTCTTCCAACTTTTGAAATTCTCAAAAGTTTCATCCTTAGTCTTCTGGATGAATACCCATAACTTCCTGGAATAATCATCTACTATGGATAGGAAATACCTCGCTCCAGAATGTGAGGCACACCTTGCAGGCTCCCAAAGATCAGCATGGATGTAATCAAGGGATCCATGTGTTCTTTGTTTGCCTTTGTTGAACTTCACTCTGCAAGATTTTCCAAGTACATAGGGTTCACAAAACTTTAGCTTTTCGACATTGTCTCCACCAAGCAGATTTTGTTTCCCTAATTCGACCAGACCCCTTTCACTGACATGGCCCAATCTCATGTGCCAGATTTTTGTCTTCGACAAAGGTTTCGTTGATGCAACATTTGTCGAACCACTTACAACTTCAGCCTCAAGGGTATTGTTGAATGCAGTATAGGGCAGGCAACAGAAAAGATTTGGAAATATTGATCCGGGAATTATCGTCCACAGAGATGGAGAGATGCCATTCAATAGTTTCTATGGTTTCGAGCTCGGGATTGAATGAGCAAAAAGTAAACAAAGATATAGACAGGAAAAGAATAAACACATTCTTAGAAGAGAAATAACTTATCAGGAATGTAAGTATACCCACTCTTCACAAACATACACTTACCAACCTATTATACTCAACCTACGATACTCATCTATGTTATCACGTATCTCTCACATAAGCGTCCATCTCTGGAGCACAAACGAGATCATCTCACAACTAAGGTTATCTCTAACGCGAAGTCACGAGAACATCCGTGTTCTCGCGTCGGCGATCTCTCGCGCGCCGCTCAAACACAAAAGCATTAAGAACAGATACCCACAGTGAATGCTAGCTCTAAATCTATCTCTAGAGTTCAGAACCAACAGATTATCATCCTAGATAAGGATTCAAGAAGTTTATCTCTAAAGCACCCCAAATCCCCAGCATAGAGCAAAAATCCAGAACAACATCAACACAGATTCGTAAAGCAAGTTAAATATAACATTATAATCGGTAAATATACATAAGATTCAAGTAAATATACAAACAAAACCCAACCAAAGAGAAATACACAAAGAAGAAGAGAAATGAACCGAAGATCTCCCGGTTTGTCAGCTCCGTTCGACGCTCAATCCACCCCCGATCATCCTTATGCAACCTCGGAAGTTGTTTTCTAAGCTAATCTACCCTAAGAATGAAGGTTTGATGATTTGGGAACAATTACCCCAAAACATAACCTAAAAATGTGATTTTTACCCCTATTTAACGAGCTGATATCTGTCATGGTCGCTCAGCGGAGGTACTCCCGCTTAGCGGCTGACAGCAAAAGTGAAATCTTGTTTTCGCCATAAGTTGAGAACCGTAACTCCGAATTGCGCCCGGTTCGAAGCGTTGGAAAGCTTATTCAATGCTCTATCCAATAATGAATGAATGGAAACCAATATGATAATTTTTATCATCCTTATTTTGAGCCTTATTCTTTGATGAATTGGTAGAATTTGCATTCTTGAAGCTTAGCCTTTGGTCTTTATTACTCAATGCTCCAAAGATGCATGCATACCTATAAAATGAATGGAAAACTATCAAATGGTATAAAAGTATATGAAAATATAACTATTTACAAAGTATACGTATTTATACATAAAATAGGGAATTATTCAAACGGTATTGACAAAAGTATCGATAAGTGCCACTATTTACATACTCAAAACATCGACATTTTGACACTTATCAAACTCTCCCCAACTTGAAACTTTGTTTGTCCTCAAACAGTGTCAAATAAATCAAAGAATCAAAAGTAATAAACCAAAGAATTGTGAATCAACAAGTTTTGAAAACCAAAAACAAATGTATGGCTCAATACAAAAACGTATAAACAAAGTAAATACTTACCACTATCCTACAACGACAACATGTAAACGAAACGAATCCTAAGCACAAAAAGCATACAAAACATTCTAACATAATACATGCTCACATCATGAATCACACCTAGCAAAAATTCATCAATGGATGAAGAACACACAAAGGTGAAGGACTTTTAACACTCATCCAACAATCTTGCAAACAAAAGATTAAATTATGCATTCATCCAAAAATCACATTGAAGATACAAAAGCAAGAATAACAAGGACTTTTCAAGGTTGTAATGTGGCTTGGTTAACAAACAAGGGATATGTCCTAAGGCTAATCGGAAAAAAAAACTTGCCTAAATCTAAGGGAGTGACCAATCCACCAAAGTCCTAAGCAACAAAATCTCGATTAAACTTCTTCCTTATCCACATGTTTCTCAAACCAATCACAATACTTATTAGCACAATTATTTGCTTCTCTTTTCTTTTGTTTTTGAAAACTTTTTCACTTTTTTCTTTCTTTTTCTTTTCTTTTCACATTTTTTTTTCTTTTTTTTTCTTTCTTTTCAACCTCATAGCAATAACCAAATAAGTAGCAACCATTTCTCTCCCCAACTTGAATTCAACCACACCATCATATGAATACTCCTTACTTTCTAAGGCAAGGTAAAAATTCATACCAAAAATCATGGTTGAGGGTTCAAGAAAACAAAGAATCAATCACCCATGCAAAAATGAGAATTAAATACTCAAAGATAAGCATTTAGCAAAAATAACATGGATATTGACAAAAAGGCTCAAAAGGGTTAACAAATGATCACACACTCACAAGGTGAATTGACTATTTGGTTTTGGTAGTTGTGCTCAAAATGAAACAAAATGCCTTGATCCTTTTCATGCTTTCACAAAATCAACATAAACAAAAGATTAAGCATACTAAAATCCAGTTAAAACAAAGATTGTGGCCTCCAGCATATATGAACAATGGAAAGCTTCCTCACATTTATGGTTTGGGAACTAAAGTGATTCAATCAATAAGCAAGTAATGCAAAAGAATGAATGGTATGGTAATTGTACAAATAAAAAGTTTCCTAAACATGTTATGCTATAGAAAGCGATAAATGAGTACCTTGAATGATACAACTTCAAAAACAATGTCCTACCATACATCCGCAAGTTGAAACACTCAAGCTTCAGAAAATCACCTCAAAAATCTTCGAATCACCGATAAAATTTGAGTACAAACAACCAACAAAAGAATTAGAAAAACAAAACTATTATATACTACTAATTAGCCTTGGTGAAAGTGGGAAAAAGAGTGAACCAAGTGGAATGGAAGCCCCACTGGTGCAAAGCAGGAAAACAAAATTCTGCTATGCTCGCTTAGCGGAGCCGAGCTCGCTAAGCGGACACAGAAAAAACCAGAAAAATCAGAACAGAATCTGGTGTTCCAGCTCTCTCCACTTCACCTAAATACCTCAAATACCGAAATATAGACAAAATTTACAACTGTTGGGGTGCCTCCCAACAAGCGCTTGTTTTACGTCGTTAGCTCGACGCCTTTATTGTTTTGGTGTTTGGAAAGTAGCTTCCTCCAATCATGCCATGGTGACGTCTCACCGCACAAGCCTAAAGAAAGTTTCCTAACCAAAACACTCAACAAACGTTACGAGTACAAATATATACAACAATTATACGAACATAAAAGAAAACGCAAGTATACAATTATGTACACAAACCAAAAAATATGCACAATTATGGAACACAAACAACTATTATCATACAAAAAGAGAAACTTTGGTAAATGTTGGATTCACAAGTTAAAAAGTGAAGATTTTGAATAACAAACTTGTCCGATCTCAACGTGTTTCACCAACATTCACCAACAAAGTATACTTGTATGAACACATATACAAGTTACTATATGGTGAACATAAACAAGTAAACATGTACAAGTAAATATATACTTGTGAAACTATACAATATATACGTTATATACAAAGCTCAAAACCACGAAAACTATTGCGATGCAATTCAACAACCATCCCCGGCAACGGCGCCATTTTGTTGAATGCAGTATAGGGCAGGCAACAGAAAAGATTTGGAAATATTGATCCGGGAATTATCGTCCACAGAGATGGAGAGATGCCATTCAATAGTTTCTATGGTTTCGAGCTCGGGATTGAATGAGCAAAAAGTAAACAAAGATATAGACAGGAAAAGAATAAACACATTCTTAGAAGAGAAATAACTTATCAGGAATGTAAGTATACCCACTCTTCACAAACATACACTTACCAACCTATTATACTCAACCTATGATACTCATCTATGTTATCACGTATCTCTCACATAAGCGTCCATCTCTGGAGCACAAACGAGATCATCTCACAACTAAGGTTATCTCTAACGCGAAGTCACGAGAACATCCGTGTTCTCGCGTCGGCGATCTCTCGGGCGCCGCTCAAACACAAAAGCATTAAGAACAGATACCCACAGTGAATGCTAGCTCTAAATCTATCTCTAGAGTTCAGAACCAACAGATTATCATCCTAGATAAGGATTCAAGAAGTTTATCTCTAAAGCACCCCAAATCCCCAGCATAGAGCAAAAATCCAGAACAACATCAACACAGATTCGTAAAGCAAGTTAAATATAACATTATAATCGGTAAATATACATAAGATTCAAGTAAATATACAAACAAAACCCAACAAAAGAGAAATACACAAAGAAGAAGAGAAATGAACCGAAGATCTCCCGGTTTGTCAGCTCCGTTCGACGCTCAATCCACCCCCGATCATCCTTATGCAACCTCGGAAGTTGTTTTCTAAGCTAATCTACCCTAAGAATGAAGGTTTGATGATTTGGGAACAATTACCCCAAAACATAACCTAAAAATGTGATTTTTACCCCTATTTAACGAGCTGATATCTGTCATGGTCGCTCAGCGGAGGTACTCCCGCTTAGCGGCTGACAGCAAAAGTGAAATCTTGTTTTCGCCATAAGTTGAGAACCGTAACTCCGAATTGCGCCCGGTTCGAAGCGTTGGAAAGCTTATTCAATGCTCTATCCAATAATGAATGAATGGAAACCAATATGATAATTTTTATCATCCTTATTTTGAGCCTTATTCTTTGATGAATTGGTAGAATTTGCATTCTTGAAGCTTAGCCTTTGGTCTTTATTACTCAATGCTCCAAAGATGCATGCATACCTATAAAATGAATGGAAAACTATCAAATGGTATAAAAGTATATGAAAATATAACTATTTACAAAGTATACGTATTTATACATAAAATAGGGAATTATTCAAACGGTATTGACAAAAGTATCGATAAGTGCCACTATTTACATACTCAAAACATCGACATTTTGACACTTATCAAACTCTCCCCAACTTGAAACTTTGTTTGTCCTCAAACAGTGTCAAATAAATCAAAGAATCAAAAGTAATAAACCAAAGAATTGTGAATCAACAAGTTTTGAAAACCAAAAACAAATGTATGGCTCAATACAAAAACGTATAAACAAAGTAAATACTTACCACTATCCTACAACGACAACATGTAAACGAAACGAATCCTAAGCACAAAAAGCATACAAAACATTCTAACATAATACATGCTCACATCATGAATCACACCTAGCAAAAATTCATCAATGGATGAAGAACACACAAAGGTGAAGGACTTTTAACACTCATCCAACAATCTTGCAAACAAAAGATTAAATTATGCATTCATCCAAAAATCACATTGAAGATACAAAAGCAAGAATAACAAGGACTTTTCAAGGTTGTAATGTGGCTTGGTTAACAAACAAGGGATATGTCCTAAGGCTAATCGGAAAAAAAAACTTGCCTAAATCTAAGGGAGTGACCAATCCACCAAAGTCCTAAGCAACAAAATCTCGATTAAACTTCTTCCTTATCCACATGTTTCTCAAACCAATCACAATACTTATTAGCACAATTATTTGCTTCTCTTTTCTTTTGTTTTTGAAAACTTTTTCACTTTTTTCTTTCTTTTTCTTTTCTTTTCACATTTTTTTTCTTTTTTTTTCTTTCTTTTCAACCTCATAGCAATAACCAAATAAGTAGCAACCATTTCTCTCCCCAACTTGAATTCAACCACACCATCATATGAATACTCCTTACTTTCTAAGGCAAGGTAAAAATTCATACCAAAAATCATGGTTGAGGGTTCAAGAAAACAAAGAATCAATCACCCATGCAAAAATGAGAATTAAATACTCAAAGATAAGCATTTAGCAAAAATAACATGGATATTGACAAAAAGGCTCAAAAGGGTTAACAAATGATCACACACTCACAAGGTGAATTGACTATTTGGTTTTGGTAGTTGTGCTCAAAATGAAACAAAATGCCTTGATCCTTTTCATGCTTTCACAAAATCAACATAAACAAAAGATTAAGCATACTAAAATCCAGTTAAAACAAAGATTGTGGCCTCCAGCATATATGAACAATGGAAAGCTTCCTCACATTTATGGTTTGGGAACTAAAGTGATTCAATCAATAAGCAAGTAATGCAAAAGAATGAATGGTATGGTAATTGTACAAATAAAAAGTTTCCTAAACATGTTATGCTATAGAAAGCGATAAATGAGTACCTTGAATGATACAACTTCAAAAACAATGTCCTACCATACATCCGCAAGTTGAAACACTCAAGCTTCAGAAAATCACCTCAAAAATCTTCGAATCACCGATAAAATTTGAGTACAAACAACCAACAAAAGAATTAGAAAAACAAAACTATTATATACTACTAATTAGCCTTGGTGAAAGTGGGAAAAAGAGTGAACCAAGTGGAATGGAAGCCCCACTGGTGCAAAGCAGGAAAACAAAATTCTGCTATGCTCGCTTAGCGGAGCCGAGCTCGCTAAGCGGACACAGAAAAAACCAGAAAAATCAGAACAGAATCTGGTGTTCCAGCTCTCTCCACTTCACCTAAATACCTCAAATACCGAAATATAGACAAAATTTACAACTGTTGGGGTGCCTCCCAACAAGCGCTTGTTTTACGTCGTTAGCTCGACGCCTTTATTGTTTTGGTGTTTGGAAAGTAGCTTCCTCCAATCATGCCATGGTGACGTCTCACCGCACAAGCCTAAAGAAAGTTTCCTAACCAAAACACTCAACAAACGTTACGAGTACAAATATATACAACAATTATACGAACATAAAAGAAAACGCAAGTATACAATTATGTACACAAACCAAAAAATATGCACAATTATGGAACACAAACAACTATTATCATACAAAAAGAGAAACTTTGGTAAATGTTGGATTCACAAGTTAAAAAGTGAAGATTTTGAATAACAAACTTGTCCGATCTCAACGTGTTTCACCAACATTCACCAACAAAGTATACTTGTATGAACACATATACAAGTTACTATATGGTGAACATAAACAAGTAAACATGTACAAGTAAATATATACTTGTGAAACTATACAATATATACGTTATATACAAAGCTCAAAACCACGAAAACTATTGCGATGCAATTCAACAACCATCCCCGGCAACGGCGCCATTTTGTTGAATGCAGTATAGGGCAGGCAACAGAAAAGATTTGGAAATATTGATCCGGGAATTATCGTCCACAGAGATGGAGAGATGCCATTCAATAGTTTCTATGGTTTCGAGCTCGGGATTGAATGAGCAAAAAGTAAACAAAGATATAGACAGGAAAAGAATAAACACATTCTTAGAAGAGAAATAACTTATCAGGAATGTAAGTATACCCACTCTTCACAAACATACACTTACCAACCTATTATACTCAACCTATGATACTCATCTATGTTATCACGTATCTCTCACATAAGCGTCCATCTCTGGAGCACAAACGAGATCATCTCACAACTAAGGTTATCTCTAACGCGAAGTCACGAGAACATCCGTGTTCTCGCGTCGGCGATCTCTCGGGCGCCGCTCAAACACAAAAGCATTAAGAACAGATACCCACAGTGAATGCTAGCTCTAAATCTATCTCTAGAGTTCAGAACCAACAGATTATCATCCTAGATAAGGATTCAAGAAGTTTATCTCTAAAGCACCCCAAATCCCCAGCATAGAGCAAAAATCCAGAACAACATCAACACAGATTCGTAAAGCAAGTTAAATATAACATTATAATCGGTAAATATACATAAGATTCAAGTAAATATACAAACAAAACCCAACAAAAGAGAAATACACAAAGAAGAAGAGAAATGAACCGAAGATCTCCCGGTTTGTCAGCTCCGTTCGACGCTCAATCCACCCCCGATCATCCTTATGCAACCTCGGAAGTTGTTTTCTAAGCTAATCTACCCTAAGAATGAAGGTTTGATGATTTGGGAACAATTACCCCAAAACATAACCTAAAAATGTGATTTTTACCCCTATTTAACGAGCTGATATCTGTCATGGTCGCTCAGCGGAGGTACTCCCGCTTAGCGGCTGACAGCAAAAGTGAAATCTTGTTTTCGCCATAAGTTGAGAACCGTAACTCCGAATTGCGCCCGGTTCGAAGCGTTGGAAAGCTTATTCAATGCTCTATCCAATAATGAATGAATGGAAACCAATATGATAATTTTTATCATCCTTATTTTGAGCCTTATTCTTTGATGAATTGGTAGAATTTGCATTCTTGAAGCTTAGCCTTTGGTCTTTATTACTCAATGCTCCAAAGATGCATGCATACCTATAAAATGAATGGAAAACTATCAAATGGTATAAAAGTATATGAAAATATAACTATTTACAAAGTATACGTATTTATACATAAAATAGGGAATTATTCAAACGGTATTGACAAAAGTATCGATAAGTGCCACTATTTACATACTCAAAACATCGACATTTTGACACTTATCAAACTCTCCCCAACTTGAAACTTTGTTTGTCCTCAAACAGTGTCAAATAAATCAAAGAATCAAAAGTAATAAACCAAAGAATTGTGAATCAACAAGTTTTGAAAACCAAAAACAAATGTATGGCTCAATACAAAAACGTATAAACAAAGTAAATACTTACCACTATCCTACAACGACAACATGTAAACGAAACGAATCCTAAGCACAAAAAGCATACAAAACATTCTAACATAATACATGCTCACATCATGAATCACACCTAGCAAAAATTCATCAATGGATGAAGAACACACAAAGGTGAAGGACTTTTAACACTCATCCAACAATCTTGCAAACAAAAGATTAAATTATGCATTCATCCAAAAATCACATTGAAGATACAAAAGCAAGAATAACAAGGACTTTTCAAGGTTGTAATGTGGCTTGGTTAACAAACAAGGGATATGTCCTAAGGCTAATCGGAAAAAAAAACTTGCCTAAATCTAAGGGAGTGACCAATCCACCAAAGTCCTAAGCAACAAAATCTCGATTAAACTTCTTCCTTATCCACATGTTTCTCAAACCAATCACAATACTTATTAGCACAATTATTTGCTTCTCTTTTCTTTTGTTTTTGAAAACTTTTTCACTTTTTTCTTTCTTTTTCTTTTCTTTTCACATTTTTTTTCTTTTTTTTTCTTTCTTTTCAACCTCATAGCAATAACCAAATAAGTAGCAACCATTTCTCTCCCCAACTTGAATTCAACCACACCATCATATGAATACTCCTTACTTTCTAAGGCAAGGTAAAAATTCATACCAAAAATCATGGTTGAGGGTTCAAGAAAACAAAGAATCAATCACCCATGCAAAAATGAGAATTAAATACTCAAAGATAAGCATTTAGCAAAAATAACATGGATATTGACAAAAAGGCTCAAAAGGGTTAACAAATGATCACACACTCACAAGGTGAATTGACTATTTGGTTTTGGTAGTTGTGCTCAAAATGAAACAAAATGCCTTGATCCTTTTCATGCTTTCACAAAATCAACATAAACAAAAGATTAAGCATACTAAAATCCAGTTAAAACAAAGATTGTGGCCTCCAGCATATATGAACAATGGAAAGCTTCCTCACATTTATGGTTTGGGAACTAAAGTGATTCAATCAATAAGCAAGTAATGCAAAAGAATGAATGGTATGGTAATTGTACAAATAAAAAGTTTCCTAAACATGTTATGCTATAGAAAGCGATAAATGAGTACCTTGAATGATACAACTTCAAAAACAATGTCCTACCATACATCCGCAAGTTGAAACACTCAAGCTTCAGAAAATCACCTCAAAAATCTTCGAATCACCGATAAAATTTGAGTACAAACAACCAACAAAAGAATTAGAAAAACAAAACTATTATATACTACTAATTAGCCTTGGTGAAAGTGGGAAAAAGAGTGAACCAAGTGGAATGGAAGCCCCACTGGTGCAAAGAAGGAAAACAAAATTCTGCTATGCTCGCTTAGCGGAGCCGAGCTCGCTAAGCGGACACAGAAAAAACCAGAAAAATCAGAACAGAATCTGGTGTTCCAGCTCTCTCCACTTCACCTAAATACCTCAAATACCGAAATATAGACAAAATTTACAACTGTTGGGGTGCCTCCCAACAAGCGCTTGTTTTACGTCGTTAGCTCGACGCCTTTATTGTTTTGGTGTTTGGAAAGTAGCTTCCTCCAATCATGCCATGGTGACGTCTCACCGCACAAGCCTAAAGAAAGTTTCCTAACCAAAACACTCAACAAACGTTACGAGTACAAATATATACAACAATTATACGAACATAAAAGAAAACGCAAGTATACAATTATGTACACAAACCAAAAAATATGCACAATTATGGAACACAAACAACTATTATCATACAAAAAGAGAAACTTTGGTAAATGTTGGATTCACAAGTTAAAAAGTGAAGATTTTGAATAACAAACTTGTCCGATCTCAACGTGTTTCACCAACATTCACCAACAAAGTATACTTGTATGAACACATATACAAGTTACTATATGGTGAACATAAACAAGTAAACATGTACAAGTAAATATATACTTGTGAAACTATACAATATATACGTTATATACAAAGCTCAAAACCACGAAAACTATTGCGATGCAATTCAACAACCATCCCCGGCAACGGCGCCATTTTGTTGAATGCAGTATAGGGCAGGCAACAGAAAAGATTTGGAAATATTGATCCGGGAATTATCGTCCACAGAGATGGAGAGATGCCATTCAATAGTTTCTATGGTTTCGAGCTCGGGATTGAATGAGCAAAAAGTAAACAAAGATATAGACAGGAAAAGAATAAACACATTCTTAGAAGAGAAATAACTTATCAGGAATGTAAGTATACCCACTCTTCACAAACATACACTTACCAACCTATTATACTCAACCTATGATACTCATCTATGTTATCACGTATCTCTCACATAAGCGTCCATCTCTGGAGCACAAACGAGATCATCTCACAACTAAGGTTATCTCTAACGCGAAGTCACGAGAACATCCGTGTTCTCGCGTCGGCGATCTCTCGGGCGCCGCTCAAACACAAAAGCATTAAGAACAGATACCCACAGTGAATGCTAGCTCTAAATCTATCTCTAGAGTTCAGAACCAACAGATTATCATCCTAGATAAGGATTCAAGAAGTTTATCTCTAAAGCACCCCAAATCCCCAGCATAGAGCAAAAATCCAGAACAACATCAACACAGATTCGTAAAGCAAGTTAAATATAACATTATAATCGGTAAATATACATAAGATTCAAGTAAATATACAAACAAAACCCAACAAAAGAGAAATACACAAAGAAGAAGAGAAATGAACCGAAGATCTCCCGGTTTGTCAGCTCCGTTCGACGCTCAATCCACCCCCGATCATCCTTATGCAACCTCGGAAGTTGTTTTCTAAGCTAATCTACCCTAAGAATGAAGGTTTGATGATTTGGGAACAATTACCCCAAAACATAACCTAAAAATGTGATTTTTACCCCTATTTAACGAGCTGATATCTGTCATGGTCGCTCAGCGGAGGTACTCCCGCTTAGCGGCTGACAGCAAAAGTGAAATCTTGTTTTCGCCATAAGTTGAGAACCGTAACTCCGAATTGCGCCCGGTTCGAAGCGTTGGAAAGCTTATTCAATGCTCTATCCAATAATGAATGAATGGAAACCAATATGATAATTTTTATCATCCTTATTTTGAGCCTTATTCTTTGATGAATTGGTAGAATTTGCATTCTTGAAGCTTAGCCTTTGGTCTTTATTACTCAATGCTCCAAAGATGCATGCATACCTATAAAATGAATGGAAAACTATCAAATGGTATAAAAGTATATGAAAATATAACTATTTACAAAGTATACGTATTTATACATAAAATAGGGAATTATTCAAACGGTATTGACAAAAGTATCGATAAGTGCCACTATTTACATACTCAAAACATCGACATTTTGACACTTATCAAACTCTCCCCAACTTGAAACTTTGTTTGTCCTCAAACAGTGTCAAATAAATCAAAGAATCAAAAGTAATAAACCAAAGAATTGTGAATCAACAAGTTTTGAAAACCAAAAACAAATGTATGGCTCAATACAAAAACGTATAAACAAAGTAAATACTTACCACTATCCTACAACGACAACATGTAAACGAAACGAATCCTAAGCACAAAAAGCATACAAAACATTCTAACATAATACATGCTCACATCATGAATCACACCTAGCAAAAATTCATCAATGGATGAAGAACACACAAAGGTGAAGGACTTTTAACACTCATCCAACAATCTTGCAAACAAAAGATTAAATTATGCATTCATCCAAAAATCACATTGAAGATACAAAAGCAAGAATAACAAGGACTTTTCAAGGTTGTAATGTGGCTTGGTTAACAAACAAGGGATATGTCCTAAGGCTAATCGGAAAAAAAAACTTGCCTAAATCTAAGGGAGTGACCAATCCACCAAAGTCCTAAGCAACAAAATCTCGATTAAACTTCTTCCTTATCCACATGTTTCTCAAACCAATCACAATACTTATTAGCACAATTATTTGCTTCTCTTTTCTTTTGTTTTTGAAAACTTTTTCACTTTTTTCTTTCTTTTTCTTTTCTTTTCACATTTTTTTTCTTTTTTTTTCTTTCTTTTCAACCTCATAGCAATAACCAAATAAGTAGCAACCATTTCTCTCCCCAACTTGAATTCAACCACACCATCATATGAATACTCCTTACTTTCTAAGGCAAGGTAAAAATTCATACCAAAAATCATGGTTGAGGGTTCAAGAAAACAAAGAATCAATCACCCATGCAAAAATGAGAATTAAATACTCAAAGATAAGCATTTAGCAAAAATAACATGGATATTGACAAAAAGGCTCAAAAGGGTTAACAAATGATCACACACTCACAAGGTGAATTGACTATTTGGTTTTGGTAGTTGTGCTCAAAATGAAACAAAATGCCTTGATCCTTTTCATGCTTTCACAAAATCAACATAAACAAAAGATTAAGCATACTAAAATCCAGTTAAAACAAAGATTGTGGCCTCCAGCATATATGAACAATGGAAAGCTTCCTCACATTTATGGTTTGGGAACTAAAGTGATTCAATCAATAAGCAAGTAATGCAAAAGAATGAATGGTATGGTAATTGTACAAATAAAAAGTTTCCTAAACATGTTATGCTATAGAAAGCGATAAATGAGTACCTTGAATGATACAACTTCAAAAACAATGTCCTACCATACATCCGCAAGTTGAAAAACTCAAGCTTCAGAAAATCACCTCAAAAATCTTCGAATCACCGATAAAATTTGAGTACAAACAACCAACAAAAGAATTAGAAAAACAAAACTATTATATACTACTAATTAGCCTTGGTGAAAGTGGGAAAAAGAGTGAACCAAGTGGAAAGGAAGCCCCACTGGTGCAAAGCAGGAAAACAAAATTCTGCTATGCTCGCTTAGCGGAGCCGAGCTCGCTAAGCGGACACAGAAAAAACCAGAAAAATCAGAACAGAATCTGGTGTTCCAGCTCTCTCCACTTCACCTAAATACCTCAAATACCGAAATATAGACAAAATTTACAACTGTTGGGGTGCCTCCCAACAAGCGCTTGTTTTACGTCGTTAGCTCGACGCCTTTATTGTTTTGGTGTTTGGAAAGTAGCTTCCTCCAATCATGCCATGGTGACGTCTCACCGCACAAGCCTAAAGAAAGTTTCCTAACCAAAACACTCAACAAACGTTACGAGTACAAATATATACAACAATTATACGAACATAAAAGAAAACGCAAGTATACAATTATGTACACAAACCAAAAAATATGCACAATTATGGAACACAAACAACTATTATCATACAAAAAGAGAAACTTTGGTAAATGTTGGATTCACAAGTTAAAAAGTGAAGATTTTGAATAACAAACTTGTCCGATCTCAACGTGTTTCACCAACATTCACCAACAAAGTATACTTGTATGAACACATATACAAGTTACTATATGGTGAACATAAACAAGTAAACATGTACAAGTAAATATATACTTGTGAAACTATACAATATATACGTTATATACAAAGCTCAAAACCACGAAAACTATTGCGATGCAATTCAACAACCATCCCCGGCAACGGCGCCATTTTGTTGAATGCAGTATAGGGCAGGCAACAGAAAAGATTTGGAAATATTGATCCGGGAATTATCGTCCACAGAGATGGAGAGATGCCATTCAATAGTTTCTATGGTTTCGAGCTCGGGATTGAATGAGCAAAAAGTAAACAAAGATATAGACAGGAAAAGAATAAACACATTCTTAGAAGAGAAATAACTTATCAGGAATGTAAGTATACCCACTCTTCACAAACATACACTTACCAACCTATTATACTCAACCTATGATACTCATCTATGTTATCACGTATCTCTCACATAAGCGTCCATCTCTGGAGCACAAACGAGATCATCTCACAACTAAGGTTATCTCTAACGCGAAGTCACGAGAACATCCGTGTTCTCGCGTCGGCGATCTCTCGGGCGCCGCTCAAACACAAAAGCATTAAGAACAGATACCCACAGTGAATGCTAGCTCTAAATCTATCTCTAGAGTTCAGAACCAACAGATTATCATCCTAGATAAGGATTCAAGAAGTTTATCTCTAAAGCACCCCAAATCCCCAGCATAGAGCAAAAATCCAGAACAACATCAACACAGATTCGTAAAGCAAGTTAAATATAACATTATAATCGGTAAATATACATAAGATTCAAGTAAATATACAAACAAAACCCAACAAAAGAGAAATACACAAAGAAGAAGAGAAATGAACCGAAGATCTCCCGGTTTGTCAGCTCCGTTCGACGCTCAATCCACCCCCGATCATCCTTATGCAACCTCGGAAGTTGTTTTCTAAGCTAATCTACCCTAAGAATGAAGGTTTGATGATTTGGGAACAATTACCCCAAAACATAACCTAAAAATGTGATTTTTACCCCTATTTAACGAGCTGATATCTGTCATGGTCGCTCAGCGGAGGTACTCCCGCTTAGCGGCTGACAGCAAAAGTGAAATCTTGTTTTCGCCATAAGTTGAGAACCGTAACTCCGAATTGCGCCCGGTTCGAAGCGTTGGAAAGCTTATTCAATGCTCTATCCAATAATGAATGAATGGAAACCAATATGATAATTTTTATCATCCTTATTTTGAGCCTTATTCTTTGATGAATTGGTAGAATTTGCATTCTTGAAGCTTAGCCTTTGGTCTTTATTACTCAATGCTCCAAAGATGGATGAATACCTATAAAATGAATGGAAAACTATCAAATGGTATAAAAGTATATGAAAATATAACTATTTACAAAGTATACGTATTTATACATAAAATAGGGAATTATTCAAACGGTATTGACAAAAGTATCGATAAGTGCCACTATTTACATACTCAAAACATCGACATTTTGACACTTATCAGGTATACAAGCCTTGTTTCTTCACGCCTCTCAAGACTTCCTTCGAACCCTTCATGACTCTTAGGATACTTTTCTGTCCTTGGAAAACATATCCTTTCTTGTCGAATTCACTAAGAGAAAGTAGATTTCTCTTCAAATCAGGAGGGCTTTCATCTTCAAGCGCCACAGACCGAAATCATTCACTCCAGTGAACTTTTCAATCTCATACTTTGTTAAAGGCATCTTCTCCACGCTCACCGCACCAATTTTTTGTGAATTCAATGCCAAGAACAAAGTATAAAAGGGAATTAGGGAGGAGAAGAAGAATACAAGAATTGGTTATAACTGCTATTCTTTTACTTTCTCTTAAAACAAGATTACAAGTTTACAAGAATAACAAATAACCTCTCTCACCCTAAATTAGGATTTGCAGCTTAGCAATGATGAGAGACTAGTATGCTATTTATAATAAAACCTAACATACTAACTAATGGGCTTTTTCAGCAAGGCCCATTACACAAGCCAACTTAATACACAAGCTAACTTAACAAATTAGGGTTTAAACAGTAAAACCTAATTTAACATGCTAACAACCCCAGCATCTTCGACATCTGCATGCTAGACCCATCTTCGACTACAGCATGCACACTTTGACACCAGCATGTGAACAACCTTCGACTTCATGTTTAACTCTGTAGAACTGTCGAACCAAAAAGCTACCCTTCGACCATACTAGACTTCGATCCAATATCTCACATACCACATAGGAGATGTCTGACCTTGTGAATACGACATACTATAGAACTCCTTAAAGACTGTCATTAAGATATGGATCTTCTTATGTTGGTTTTGGTGCTAAGCTTTAGTTTTGTGTCAACTAAGGTAGGGCATGACTTACATGAGGATATACTAGCACGTTCAATAACTTCTTTAACATACTTTTTGTGAGATACAAGTAGATTACCAGTATGTCGAGTGACATCAATGTCTGAAAATTAACTAAGTGATCCCAAGTCTTTCATAGGAAAATCATTGCAAAAAAGTAATATGATATATTTGTGAAGAGTTAGTTGAAGTGGTGAAAATGATGTCATCGACATATAAAAGAAGATATGCCATGAGTTTCTTTTAGGTAGATGAAGAGAGAATTGCCAAACTTGTTTTGGAAGAAACCAATAAATAAAGCATAATTTAAAAATTGTTTGTACCAAACGCCTTTGTGAGAGACACAAAACATATTCACCCAAAACCTTAAGGTGATAGGTAAGTGAATTTTTTCTCTTATAAATGCTCAAATCTCTAGATTTCTAACCAATATAGAATTTTCCCGCACTACTCATACTTGTAATTCTTTTTTGGCTTAAATAGTATATTGGTCCCCGTAAGTTAGCGTGCTTTTGTTTTTAGTCCATAATCTGGATTTTTATTGAAAATAGTCCCTGAATGTTAATTTTTTTTGGTTTTAATCCTTGAAATTAAAATTTGCACAAAAAATTCGCAAGGAAATTCGCAGGAAACCAACAGATTTTAAGTTCGCAGGAAACCTGCAGATTTTCCTGCGGATTTTAAATTTAAGGACTAAAACAAAAAAATTTTAACATTCAAGGACTATTTAAAAAAAATCCAAATTAGAGACTATAAAAATAAAAAAACGCTAACTTACAAGGACCAATATACTATTTATGTTTTTTTTTCAACATAAATAGGTTGAAATATCTCTTATACTCTTCTTCATTAATTTTAATTTGCTTAGAAAAAAACTGTTTAGGAAAATAAAAATCACACCCATGCGTTCAAAATTAAAATAGATTTAGGTGAATTCAGTTAGATACAGATAATGTGGTTAGAGATGACAACGAGGCGGGTCGGGGATAGTTATTACTTCTCCCAAACCCGAATCCTCAAATAATATTCGTTTCCCTCCAAACTCAAATGAGTATGGAGAATTAAAACCCAAACCCGATCCAAACGGATTCGAGTTGGGTTCGAGTATCGCTGTCACCATCCGTTTTAGTGAAATCAATTTTTTTAATAGAAATACTTATTTTTTCTAAAATTAAATTTCTTTATACATAATAAAATGAAACAATTTCAAAAAAATTCATACATATTTTAAAATATTTTAAATAATAAATACAAATCAAAATATTAAAACTTTGACCACGTATTTAATATTCTAAATTATCAAAAATATATAATAATATACACAATGAAATAAATGGGGCGGGTTCAGGGAAGGATTCGACGTAGGTATTAGTGTCTCATTATCCGACCCGTCCCTATATTTTGTAATCGGAAAAATCCAAATCCGAACCCAAACCCAGTCAGAACGAATTTTTCAGTCAACTTCGGGACGAGTTCGAGTGAATACTCGCAGGTACAGATTTTATTGCCATGCCTAAATGTGGTCCTGCTTAGTGCTAGTGGGGTGCAGTTACCGTGCATAGATAAAAATCTATGCAACGTGCATAGATTATTATGGACCCTTGGAACATTGGATCAAATTCTAAACATCAATTGTTATTACTCAATATTGAATACTCACCACTCAATAGTCAATACTCAATACTCAATACTGGATTAAAAACATGATCCAATGGCTTAGGTAGGCTTATGCATGGTGCATAAGGGAAATCCTTATGCATATTAGTCAAAGCCGTGCTAGTGGACTTTATTTCAATTTAAAAAAAAATGATAGTCTAGAAAATTAAGGTGAATAATAAAGAGTGCAAAAGTTATATATTAAAAATCCTTCGGTTCTTACGGCTTGATATGCTCCACACTCTTTTGCTATAAATACCCTCACATACATTCCTTCACTCATAAACAAACATTCAAATTTCAACAATCAAAAACAAATCAACATGAAGTCTTCACATCATATATTCTTAATCCTTTTCTTCATTTCCTCACCCCTTTGTTACATAAATATTTCCCTAGCACAAAACACCCCTCAAGACTTCCTAGAAGTACACAACCAAGCTCGAGAAGAGGTTGGTGTTGGTCCACTTCATTGGAACAACACCCTTGAAGCCTATGCCCAAGACTATGCAAACAAGAGAATGAATGATTGTGAGCTTGAGCACTCCATGGGACCTTTTGGTGAGAACCTTGCTGAGGGTTATGGTGAAATGAATGGCTCTGATGCAGTGAAGTTTTGGATAACTGAAAAGCCTGACTATGACTACCACTCAAATGCTTGTGTTCATGATGAGTGTTTGCATTATACTCAAATTGTTTGGCGTGATTCTGTTTATCTTGGTTGTGGTAAGTCCAAATGTGAGAATGGTTGGGTGTTTGTGATTTGTAGCTATTCACCACCTGGCAATGTTGATGGACAACGACCTTATTGATGTTTCTTTCTTTTATGTTTTTTTAAAGAATAAAATAACTTAGTAGCATGCTTTGCTTGTATTGTTTGTTTCCTCTTGTTATGTTCTTATTAAATTATAATGTATTTGTACCTCTTAATTTGTATACATGTGTTTGAAGAAGGTTGAGAATCAATATTAAAGATCAATTTCATATATTTTCATCTAAATTTTGTAAAACTATTATATCAATGAATATTTAAATTTCTTTGCTTGAATTAGAGGATTATATGTTTATCAAGTTTGTCCTTGTTTTAGATGTTGACTACTTATATAATTTGATATTTGATTTGAAATTTTATTAAAATAATATTCTGTAAATATTGATTTAGGATAAATATTTATTGAGTTTGAAGAGGTGTCTCTTTATAAAAAGAGAAGTGATTTTAGGAAAAAAAATTTAAATAACCATGTTTAATAAAAAAAATACCAAAAAAACCATATTTTCGGGGTATTTATCAAACTGTCTAGGTTTGGGACCCCAGACAAGTGGATGCGCCAAACCAAATGGCGCATAAGTGTTAAAATAGGGTGCATGCGCCAAACCATTTGGCTAACCCTAAAAAAGGGAGTGTTTGCGCCAAATGGAATGGCGCATTAGGCTACCTTTTTGCCCTAATAGCCATTTCATTTGGCGCATAAGGCCTAGTCCATTTTTTTTCATTTTTTTTAAATATTTTTTAGTTAAGACTTGTTAATATATATATTTTGAAAATTCTATTTTTATTTTATTAGTTAAGATATATATAAATAAATTTTCAAAATATTTTTTTAGTCTTAAAAATGAAGTGCACAAAACGTAAATTGACATTTGTTAACCGAAAATGTAACTTCGGTTCAATATATTAAAGAAACGAAACATCGATTACAAATAATTAGAGAAACGATACATCGACACAATTGATTAAAGAAAATACAACAAAATGATCAATGGCGTCCATCACCATGATAGCCATCCGTTCCGCAATTTCGTCTTGTTATGACACGTTTACTGCGATCGTTGATCCAGCCGCGAATATTGGCACCACCCCTTTCCCTAGCTCTACCCCTGCCCCTCTGTGCTTCTTGCTGGGTTTGTGTCACTGGGCCTGGAAGTGGGATGTCTCGTGGGTCGCTGTCTATGAATTCGTCGACGCCCCCATAATTTTCCAGAAAACGGCTGTTGTAAAGTCGGTTACCCATCCCCTCAAACGTGTTAAGTCGTGGTGGTGGAGTGGGTTGGGAAAAGACTTCAGTTTCGTAGCATCCAGCAGCACTAGAACTTCCCTGATTAAAGCCGAATTGGTTTGACGGTGTTGCATAGCCGGAGGGGGTGCCACGGTGAGAGGATTTACCATGAGGACCATCGTCGGGACTTAGATGAAGGCTAGACGAACCGGGAGTAAGGTTTTGGCCGAATGCCCTTGTGGACCATGCAAACGCTGCAAATCCAAATGGTTATGATTGGGTCTGATATTGGTCCGCGGAATGATGGTGGTCTTCATATTCTTGTAATGGTTGAGACTGGGATTGGAAAATATTTGGTTGTCGGTAGTTGCGGGTGGAACGGGATGAGTACTGAAAAGATTTTGTTGTTGCTGCTGGAGTTCTTGTTGTCGTAGTTGTTGTTGTTGGAGTTGTTGTTGCTGTAGTTGTTGGCGTTGTTGTAGGCGTTGTTGTTGTCGTTGTTGTTGCCGTAGTTGTTGTTGTTGTTCCTCTTCCGGTTCTTGTTGTTGTGGTAAGATGTAGTTGTGTGCACCGGGATCAATTAAATAGAATGGAGCTGCAATAAACAAGTTAGGGGATGTAGCTGTACGATACCAACTCATGTACTCGGGGGACGGTTTCATTTCATGGTCACTGACAGGGAAGTTCAGGACATACTGGCGACGGTCCTTCCACATTTGGCGGTGATCGGGTGCAAAATCCTTCCAATTTTGGTGTGTCCATTGATGGTTAACTCTTCTGAGGTGCCACACTCCCAAGTCAACTAGAGGGTCGGGTATACGTTGACGCATTCCGAACTGTAGCATGACCCGGTCACTTTGATGCATTTCTATGATGTTGTACCGGATTAGGCAACACTTTGTGGTCCAAATTTCTGCATCCTGAGCTCTAGGCTCATACTCGCATTCGAGATACGGTCGCCATATGAACTGCATGCATAAGAGTTATACATTATTTCGGGAAAAAATATTTATAAAAAATACTCTAATAAAAAAGAAAAGGATTAGAGATAATACCCGATGGGGTCCTAGGTGATCAATCAGCGTGCGGTACATTGTGATATTTGACCGCGGATTTAGTGTGAAGTCCATTTTTTTCACACAAAATCTACAACGAAAATATAATGATTTAGTTAGAATGGAGTAGAATGTGTACGAAAAATAGGGTATACTAAAAACTTACCTCAGTGCATACGGAAAGGTCCAACTACCATTGTTAACCGGGGCCAGTATGGGCATCCTCCACCACCCCCACACCTGCACCAACAGGGCGCATCCATTGAATGTGCAAGAATCAACTCTTGAGTTCTTGAAGAGGGATTGGTACACCGTAGCCAGCACTGCAGACCCCCAGATATATAGACCAACTCTAGTAAAATCCATTAGTAAACGAAGATACATAAAGTTAACAGTGTTACCAGTGCTATCTGGGAACAAAACGTTTCCAATTAGCAAGAGTAGGTAGCACCTAGTTTTCTGAAGTATGGTCTCTTGGGGAGACGCATCATCCAAGTGAAACTGATCATAATACAACCTTAACCTCTTAAGGTTAACACCTTGCCCCCCAGCACCAACTGCTCCCTCTATCAAGTCTATGCCAATTGCCTGAAAGCATAAGGAATTCGCCTGCATTACACACCCATTAATTGCCTTACCGTCAACTGGAAGGCCTAGTAACATATGAACATCCTCCAGGGTGATGGTGCACTCCCCTATTGGAAGATGGAAGGTGTGTGTCTCCGGCCTCCAGCGTTCTAGCAACGCAAGAACAAATTTATGGTCAATAGAAGACTCGGCAATTCTGCTAATCGGTCCGAAACCAGCAACGTCCAAGTATGGTCTAATGCGGTCGTCTGGAGCGATGGTCGAGTGACTGCGAGTGCGAAAACGTTGAGCGTTCTGAAAATAGTATGTATGCCAAAAAAATTCAGTTAGTTAATCACGGACAGTTGCATGTTATTAACATAATACTAAAATACTTACAAAGGTAGCGATGTTCTCGGGGGTTCCTCTGTGTGTATCACCCATTGTTAAGAGAGACATGGTTGAAGGATGAAAATTTGGAAGTTGACTGTAATAGGATTGTTGTGAGAGTAGATGAGTGAAAGTGGTGCGAATTCTGTAAAGTTATCTAAGTGGTTTATATACTCATGAGGCAAAAACGGTAACAAGCTGCATGCTGGACATGTCAACACATCCATAGTTGCTAGGTGTTGCTTCTGCAGAAATTGCTGGCATGCATGCAGGCTAACTTTCGGTGACAATACATGGTGACATGCATGCAGCTCAGAACTAGGTGACAGCTCGGGTATCATGCATGCAGTAGTAGGAGGAATCGTGCCAGGAATCTTATCAGGAATCTTATCAGGAATCGGTTCGTAAAATGTTTCAGACGCATGCTAGGTTACAGTAACTCGTTTCAGACGCATGCAGGTGGGGACCATGTGGGGCCAGGAGGGGTCCACATATAATACATATGCGCCAAATGATTTGGCTTTTTTTTAAAAATTCCTTCTTATGCACCAAACCATTTGGCGCCTTTCTGTAAAAGCAAAGCACTAATGCGCCATTTCATCTGGCGCATTAGTAGAAACATTTTTTTTTCAAAATTAGGGTTTACGTTTTTGTCTTGTAGATGAAACCCTGGATGAAACCCTAATTGTGATACAGACCTAAGGCAAGGCGTCCGTCCCTCTATAAATTAGGGTTTCTTGTGTGCATTAGTACACACACAAAAAAATGAGATCTCGAATAAGGCCAGACAGCACGCATCGGACTTCTGAGCCTCCACCACCTGTGAGGCGTTTGGACTATCAACCAGACTTTCGTCGAAGGAACGGATACGTTATTTTCTCTACCGTCAAACCTCCCATGCAGGTAATGTTTTGGAATATCCATTCCATGGACCAGCTTAAGAGAACCATCCTTAGGTTTTTGGACGGGGAGTACAGTCCAGGCGAACAAATCAGATCTATCAAGAGACTTAGAACAAGGGGTGGTGTTTTTCTAGAAAGACAGTGTTGGTGGGAGACTATGGAAGACGACATCCAATGCACTCGAATGATGTAGGACAGAGAAGACATTGTTTTAACCGTTGTAATATCCTAGACACCGCAGTTTCTTTATCATTTCAGTAACTTTTGTACCGTTCAATTAAATGCTCTTAGCATATTTCAATGAAATGATTTTTTATTGTTACAAGGTTTCCAATTATTATTTAAGTTATTAATAATTAACAAAAAATTTTCCTTACGTATTTCACCCGCTATAAATAGAGGTGTGTATGTGGAGTTGAAGTACTAACTCTTCTTTCATTCTTACTGCAAACACCAAAAAATGAACTCAGTTTGGGCTGTGGTCTTCTTTGAGGAAGGTAGTCACATGCGGGTTTGCCTTAACCCCCATTGGAATTTCCAGAGAATTGTTAGAGCCATCAACACTGGGTTTCGTCAGCTAGATGGTCCAACCAGGAAACTTAAACAGATAGATTACCGATGTCCATACATTACGTTGACGGATAATAACCCTGAAGGCACGTACATGTATTATTGGGATCGTGTGAAAGACGATGTGGACGTGGATCTAATGTTTTGGACACACAGTGGAGAAGTTAACCGAGGCGTTGAAAATCCCCTCGTTCTTGCAGTGATACTTGAGTAGTTTAGATTAAGTGTTGTTTTATTTGTTGCAATGAGTGAGCGTGTACTACCAGTTGTTCTGTGTTATTTTCTTTTTTTGCAATGTAATATCGTGATTTACTGGTTGTTTTGTGTTGTCAACGCCGGATCATTGAATTAAATTAAATGTGGTTGTTGTGTTAGTTGTTGTTGTATGAACATCAATTACCCTAACGGATATGTGCATTAATTAAAATATATATAATTATTAATTAAAATGTATATATTTATTAATTATTAATATATATACATAATTATTAATTATATGCATAATTGAATTTATATATACAGTAAAATATAATTATTAATTCAAAATATATATAATTATTAATTAAAATATATATATATATAATTATTAAAATATGTTTTATATATATATATATATATATATATATATACAGACCTAGATCAGTGTGCGTTTGTCTTTTATAATCAATTCGGAATCTTGGGACAGCCCTAGATCAGTGTGCGTGTCTTTCATAATCAATTCAGAATCTTGTGGCAGACCTAGATCAATGTATATGTGTCTTTTGTATTGTCCACGCCGGATCATTGAATTAAATTAAATGTGGTTGTTGTGTTACTTGTTGTCGTCTGAACATCAATTACCCTAACGGATATGTGCATTAATTAAAATACATATAATTATTAATTAAAAAAATATATTTATTAATTAAAATATATATACATAATTATTAATTATATATAACTGATAATATATACAGTAAAATATAATTATCAATTCAAATATATATAATTATTAATATATATATATATATATATATATATAATTATTAAAATATGTTTATATATATATATATATATATATATATATACAGACCTAGAGCAGTGTGTCTGTCTTTTATAATAAATTCGGAATCTTGTGGCAGACCTAGATCAGCGTGTCCGTGTGTTAATACAATGCAAAGCTGTAAGAACCACCATATATAAGACACCCAATGTTTTCTAAAGATTACAACTCACACTAGCAATTTTGCCTAATCTGACTTCATCTTAAAACATCCATACACTTCCCCGTCGAAATGACTTCATCTACCCAATACCTTGTGCATGCCCATCTAAACGGTGAGACTTACTCTCATGAAATAGCCGGTTTTGTGATGAGAAACACTCAGGTTGTTCCATTTTTGCTAAGCAAAAGAGCAAACTTTTCGTACTTCATTCAGCGACTTTACGCTAAGATTGCAATGGGTCCTATTGCAAACAATTTTTTATCAATGTCCCTCTTTCAATGACGACAACACCGTCAAGTTTTATGAGATGGAGATTGCCACTGACGAAGACCTGCAAGATATGTTTACTACCCACGAATACTCTGGCTTGGATTCCATCGAGTTGTACGTTACTCTACAGGTTGGGACACAAGAAAATCATATTGTCCAGTCACAAGTTATAGACCCACCAGTCAACGAGCAAGAAGAAGTTGATGTCATAGACGAGGAAGAAGAAGATCTGGAAATTGAATTTGACAACATGGTCAACGAGGAATCCGACGACGAGCAACAAACGTTGGTGCCTCTAGCTCATGTGTACGCACCTCCAGCACATATGAGTAACCTGAACCTAGAAGGTGACAAACCATCATCCGACATCTTCTTCACACTGTACATCCAAACTGACAATGAACTAAAGGAAGGAGACAAGTTTCCCTCTAACGAGGCTTGTCTTAGAACAATAAAAAAATGGCACATGGCGCACAACGTTGATTTTGAAGTAGATCATTCTAACCTGGAACGGTATGTAATCACTTTTAAGAATCCAGAGTGTGGCTTCAGACTGTTGGCTTCTTATAGGAAGAGAAGTAATGCATGGAAAATAGGGTCGATTACGCAGCAACACACGTGTGTAAACCCTAACACTTCCCAGGATCATACGAAACTCAGTGCCGATCTCATTTGTCAGGAGATCTTGCCTCTAATAAGCTCTGATTCGTCTCTGAAGGTCAAAAATATTATCTCGCATATCGTTACAACCTTCAACTACACTCCATCTTACAGAAAGGCGTGGGTTACAAAAACAAAGGCAATTGAGACAGTCTACGGCAACTGGGAGGAGTCATACAAAATTCTTCCCCGCTACCTCAATGCGCTACACAGTTACGCACCTGGCACTGTTACTATTCTAGAGACGCTTCCCGCGCATGCCCCAGATGGAAACCCTGTCCAAGGAAATGGAATATTCCATCGGCTTTTTTGGGCGTTCAAACCTTGCGTACGGGGATTTGCATATTGTAAACCCATACTTCAAATTGATGGGACATGGTTGTACGACAAATACAAAGGAACCATGCTCATGGCGGTTGCACAAGACGGGAACAACAACATATTTCCAGTGGCGTTTGCAATCGTCGAAGGTGAAACTGCAGCGGCTTGGAGTTTCTTTCTAAGGAACCTCCGAGAACATGTTGCTCCTCAGCCTGACATCTGTTTAATCTCTGATAGGCACGCTTCCATAGAGAGTGCTTATAATAATCCAGCAAACGGATGGCATGACCCCCCTTCAAAACACGTCTATTGTATTCGCCACATCGCCCAAAACTTCATGCGGGAGATCAAGGACAGACATCTAAGAAAGGCCTTGGTCAATGCTGATTATGCATTGACTCAACCCACATTCCAGCATTATCGGAGTGAGATTGTAATGACAAATCCAGAGGCAGGTAGTTGGGTAGATAACCTTTCTAGGGAGAAATGGACAAGGACTTACGACAAGGGCGTGCGATGGGGCCATATGACGACAAATCTCGTGGAATCCATGAATAGCGTTTTCAAAGGCATTCGTAACCTTCCAATCACAGCACTAGTGGAGGCTACATACTTTAGGATGGCTTCACTCTTCTCAACGAGAGACAGGAAATGGGGTGATGTTAGGCAATCTGGTCAACTATTAAGTGATAGTTGCATGAAATTTATGCAACAGCAATCGGCAAAAGCAAACACTCATCAAGTAACTTCTTTCGACCCATTCAATCGCACTTTCAGTGTGCGCGAGACAATTGACCACAATGAGGGATTTCCAAGACAACAATATAGGGTTCTTTTGGACGAAGATTGGTGCGACTGTGGAAGGTTTCAAGCTTTTTCGTATGCCTTGCTCGCACGTCATAGCTGCATGTGCGTATGTGCACCGCGACGCTAAATCACTACTGTCTCCAATTTACAAGACTCAGACATTGCTCAGAGTTTACAGTGCTGCGTTTCCAGTGGTAGCCAAGGAGGATTACTGGCCTGAGTATGATGGAGAGGTAGTTTGGCATAACGACGCAATGCGGGATGCCTTAGTTTTTGCCTAAGTCATTTTTTGATTTTGACTTAGCAGGCTTTTCTTTTATTTTCTTTTTTTTGATACCTTTTTTTCCTGAAAGATAGTGACTACCTTGCTTAATGATTATAATGAACCATTATCGACTTTTGATTGGCATCTCCAGCACTTCTTTGATGTAAGCGGGGGAAAGCTTGTGATTAAAACACTTGTTAAAAGGTGCATTGAATGATTCTCTTAAAGTAGAATGCACAAGCAAATTAACTGGGAACTAGGGCTGGACAAGAATATTGAAACCAGCCCAATCCGACCAAACCATGCAGCCCGTGAAGCAACGGTTCGGATGAGACGGTTCAGCGGTTCAGCGGTTCACTAATAAGTGGGTTTATTAGGGTTAAGTCGGTCGGTTTTGGGTTGCACTTTTGGGCCCAGCGAAATGCTAATCCGACCGGTCCAGTAAGTCATAAGAGAATTGGGCTGGATATGTTACTTTGAGCCCAACAAAATTCTCCTACACCAACACCCAATAACCTATTGAACACTCTCAACTCATTTCATTTCACTCTACTGCTAGGGTTTTCTTTGATCTCTCTTCACACACGAAACACTACCGCCGTCAACGAAACAAAACATTGCCACCGTCTACGAACCACCATCGGCACCGATCATGTAAGTTCCTCTCTCTATATATATGTTTGTGGTTTAAGTTTGGATCATATAATACCCATGTCATGTATGATTGTATTTTGTTTTATACTTTGTCTGAATCATATTGTTTTAACTCTAATAGTTATGTATGAATCATGTTATTCACACTGTAATTTTGTTTATGCTAATAAATGATTTGTGCTGAGTTTTTATTGTATGAATCTTCTGTATTTTTTTCAAGGTATGAGTATGCTCATTGCAGATGTTAAAGAAAGTTGGCAAATGACTTAGTTTTATAGAAACAAGGTACTCCTGTAAGTTCTGCAATACACCTTAACATTTTTCAATCAAGAAAACAACTAGGGTTTTTCTTTCGATAACTCTAATATTGTAAAGATGATTATATAGCTTGTGTTGTTTCTATTGCATAGTGGTGCTACAAAAATGAAGGAACAACTTGCTTTGGCCGTTAGAAGCATTCAATAGAGCTATGTATCCTCCGAGTCTAAATATTAACCAACCATCATTTCATTTATAGTAGTGCTTTTTTTTCCAAATCTGAAATCTGGTGGTTGGTTTTCTGCTACTATATTTATTGAGTTAAAGGTTGTTGCTAAGATGCTATTTTATTAAAAATTGATTGATTCAATTTTGAGTCTTTTTCTATTTTGCAGCAAAAAAGAATCTAAAGTTTTGTTGCTGAACTAAAAGATCAATTTGCAACACAAGAATTTAAACTTTTGTTGTTGAAGTGAAGTGTATTCATTTGTAGTTCAATATGAAAAGGCTTTAAACTTAAGTAGAAAACAAACCACTGATTGCCTTTTATTTTTCTACTAATAGCAGATTATTTAAGCAAAATATGCTTGTATGTATTTTCTGACACAAGTCCTTTTCTTATTTTAGTTCACAAACACCAGAGAAGATGTTTTAGGATCTTAATTTCTTCATGTTGGTTTTATGTTTGATATTGGTTTAATGTTGTTAGTTTAATGTTGGTTTCATGTTGTTAGTTTCGTGTTGTTAGTCTCATGTTAATGTTTGTAAAATACATTATTTTGTGAAGAAAAGTCTGCCTGTAATGCAATTTATTTGTTATTTGATGCAGGATACACATCACTTCCAGGTGAACAAATTAATCCTCTTAGAGAGTCGTCTGAATTAATTTTGCAGAGTGCGTTGCAGGCTTGGTGGAAAATTTTGTAGAACTTATCATATGAGATTGTTGTATAAATTGTTGTTAGGAAAAAATAAATTATAGTAGAACATAAAATTTATCTGAAGTTTTTATGAAAAAAATAAAGATCAATTAACCGAACAAACCGATCCATTTTAACCGATAAACCGATTAAACCGAATCCGATCAAACCGATTAAAAATTCAGTCGGAATTGGGCCTAGCAAATACATCCATGGTTTCAAACGGTTTGACATAATTGGGCCCGAATCCAACCCAAACCGACCGATGTCCAGCCCTACTGGGAACTACCCTGCCCCGGGTTAAAATGTGGGTTATTTCGTACAGAAAGAAACACCAACTTCTAGGCTCAAAGGGGTTGACGAGGGATTAACTTCCTTATTTCTCCAGTGTTTGGGAATTGAAACAATGCCTGTACATCGTCAGCAAAGTTTTATTTGAAAGCATACATTTCAACAACCTGGGTATTTCGTTGTCATCATCCTCCCTCCAATCTTTGCATAAAACACAAGTTTGATAGAGAAAGCAAAATAGAATTTTTTTTTTTTGTAAAAGAAGCATAAACATAGACATAGTAGATGAAAATGAATTCAAACATACGATGCTCATTTCATTAAAATCACCATTCATAAACCAACAAAGTCTAAAAGTAAACAACACAATTAAGGAAATGCAAACAGTAAAGAAACAAGGCCTAGTGACTATCAGTAATAGGGATGAGCTCTCCCGTCTGAAACACTTGTCCATACATGACTATACCCTCCACCTAATTCTTATGTGTACTTAATCTGGGTTAGGATTTGTCCATAATGTATCACTTGTAACAGAACCACACATATATCAAGAATAGCATGAAATAATAAGTATGTACAAAATAACCAAGTATAAGCAAATATTAAAGTGATCTAAAACTCTAAGGTAACCCCTCTTTTAAAAAAAGATTTTTCAAGTCCCCAGCAGAGTCGCCAGTTCTGTAAACTCGGTTTTTTTTAGGCGAACTGACTCCTTGCTCTCTTTCTTTTTTTTGATTTTTTTTATTATTGCAAGAGTCGCCACCGACTTTTATTTTATCCAACATTTAGGAAAGGCATAAAAGAACAGGAAAGACCTTTTGACAGATTTTGGGTTCGGGGGGTTGGTTATACAAAGGGAAGGTTTTAAGCACCCTTTGTATCCATGGTTATCCATGGGCTCTTAGTTTTGCTTAGATCACTTTTGCTCTTGTTTGATTTTTAAAATAAGCTCGGCAAGACATTAAGCCTTGTGCCTACATACCTCCTCGGTGCAATGGAGAAGTCAGAGCTAATGTAGTTCCGCTTAAAAGGAAAAACGGTTTAAAAAAAAACGAATAAACACTTTATCATCGTCGGAGAGAAATACTCGGCCATTGATCTTGAGCATGAGAACAAATGAGTTCTTTGCATCGCTAATGAAAGAAGGGCTCCAACTCGGATAAAATCAACGAGTATGCCACTAGCTCTCTCACGCAGAAAAGATCTCATTATATCAATCAATTTCAAAATCGTGGGGTATCACAACTCACTACAACAATTAATCGTGTCTAAACTTTTGCAGAAAAGCCACTAAGGGCAAAAGATATTTTATAAGAAAAGATTTTTAAAAGAGGTTTTACAAACATAAGAAGATTTTGGAAAAAGGGAGAAGATTTTGAAAATTTAAGAAGTGGGAGGAGATGAAAAGGCTATCCTAGTGCTTAAAATAAAAGTTTAAGGAGAGAATGATCTGACCAAAATAAGAAACCAACAGTTGACCGACGCATTACCACTTGGAGATCCAGATGAACTTATTATCTTTAGCACCACTTTGCATTTAAGCACATTAAAATTTTGATGAAAATCGGGCAGAGTAACGGCTGTTTTCGGGTAAAATCCTTATCTCAATGCCTTAGAATTAACCATCAAGGATTTTCAAGGAAATACCTGCATACGCAAACAGACAACAATCCAATGCCAGACAGAACAACCACAGAGTAATAACAGAATAAGGGTCCAGAGGCACTAAGTCCATAAGTCCGAATCTCCAAAATGCTAGGGATAGTAACCAGTAGTCCAAGAGAGAACCTTAAGCGTTTTTTTAGTTTTTTGTTGTTTATTAGTGTTTTAGCATAAAAGTAAAGTATGGTCCAAGTGGACAAAAAGAAAATAGCGGAAACATAAACATAGCGTCCAAATGGACAAAGAGAAAATAGCGGAATATAAACGTCCAAATGGACAAAGAGAAAATAGCGGAAACATAAATAATATGTCCAAATGGACAAAGAAAAAATAACAGAAATATAAATAATATGTCCAAGTGGACAAAGAAAAAATGACAGAAATATAAATAATATGTCCAAATGGACAAAGAAAAAATAACAGAAATATAAATAATATGTCCAAATGGACAAAGAAAAAATAACAGAAATATAAATAATATGTCCAAATGGACAAAGAGAAAATAGCGGAAACATAAATAATATGTCCAAATGGACAAAGAGAAAATAGCAGAAATATAAATAATATGTCCAAATGGACAAAGGAAAAATAGCAGAAATATAAATAATATGTCCAAATGGACAAAGGAAAAATAACAGAAACATAAATAATAAATAATAAAATAAAGCATAAAGCAAGAAATATAAAGGACAATATAATAAATTGCGGAATTTAAAGTTAATTGTTAGTATGTTAAAGATAACCATCTTGAAACTTGTCAAGTATGTTATCAAAGTTAGTAATAAAGATTGATGGTGAGTGAAGGATGTTCTCGGATTTAAATTCAATGGAACTTTATCAGAAGCTTGATAAAATCATAGCGACTACAAGATAAAATTCCATAAGTCTTAAATCAACCGCATACAATTCTCTTCCATGTTTGATCTTTTTTATCCCAATTCAAGACAAAGAAAAAGATAAGAAATAATATCAAATAATAAATAAATATAAATATAAAACAAATTAAGCTTAATATTTTTTTTGTGATTTTCTTGGAATTGATTTTTAGTTAATTAACAAACTAATTAAACAAATAATTATACAAATAATTAAACTTAACAAGAAAAATATTATTTTATATGTCAAAAATTAGATTATAAAAAAAATAAACCTAAATCTAAAAGGAAAATATTTTTGGAGTTTTTTTTTGATTGGTTAAAATAATTAAAAAAAGCAATATTTACATAATTACTAATTAATTAAGCAATATAAATTAATTATGAAAAGAAATAAAATATTTTTATGTTAAAAATTAAATAAACATTTTATCAACTTAAAACTAAAATTAAAACATTTTTTTTGAGAAATTGAAAATATGCATAAATATGGAGTTTTTAATTCATGAACTCCTAACACTACTACATATTAAAAATTACATTGTACTTACTCTATGATGTCCCAAGAGTGGAATAGAGTGATTGAAATTGATTGAAAGTGGCTATTTGAATGAGCCTTGATTTTTACAAGTTTCTTGAAACTTTTGAAAAATATAAAACTTATGCTATGCTTTTGGAGTGTGTTGTTGTTCTTCTCTTGTTTCTCCCTTTTTCCCCCCCTTGAATGAAGAAAATGAAGTTCTATTTATAGGCAAAGAGTTTGATCTTGGAAGCCTTGCAAGTGGAAATTGTCATGATTGATTTTGTGGAAAAAATATGATAATGGAATATTTTCAATGAGTGTATTTCTTAACCATGGTTAAAACACTCAAGTATTATTCTCTTCAACCTTGCAATAATATATTTAAGCATCTTGAATTGGTCTTGATTGGCAACCATAAGCATCTTTGATAATATCTTTGAATTATCTCACTTTAATTAAACTTTAAATGAATAAAATTTAATTAAAATGAAATAAAAATGTCATGAATCATGGATGGGTCGTGGATGCCCTTTAAACATATGAGAATCAAGATTGAATCACAAAAGAATTGGCCTTTTTGAAAAAAAATCAAATTTTGGTCATTACTTGTTTCATGCATTTTTCCAAAAAAGGTCAACTTCATCAAGGCATATCTCCCTCAATTTTGATCCTATGAAAGTGTTCTTTAACTTTTTGGAAAGCCCAAGATGTCCTCTACAAGCCACTTTGGAAGCGTTTTTGCATTTGGAGAAGTTATTTTGATGATATGGGCTTTGACAAAAAACTGCTTTTTGTTGACTTTCAAAATGACCCGTAATGTTTTGGCTTATATCTCTTAGGCGGAAGCATTTCTTGACCTTGGTACCAACATCAAAGTTGTAGAGAATTGAATTTCCTTGAGAATGAGCTTTGGTTGGAATTTTTCTGATAAATTATGAGAGAGTTATGGTCGGTCAAAGTTCAGTTGACTTTTAGCTAAAAAACTCTAATTTTGCAATTTTGAGTTTTGTCGATTTCTGAACTTTTCTTGATGAATTATGATCAACCATTGATAACATGATGAATCTTTTGAAAAAATATGGATTTTGACAAAAAATTGCATTTTTGACTGTCTGTTGACTTTTTGGTCAAACTGGTCGTCTGTTGACTGTTTGAGCTGTTGACTGTGCGTCTGAGCGAATCGAAGTTTGAAAATTTGTCTGGTGGTATTTTGAGACATATGGAGATCCATGAAATCCATTTGAGGTCTCAAAAACTCGTTCTCCTGAAAAAAAAAACAAAAACCCTAGTTAGGGACTGTTTGTGTAGGAGACAGTTAGGCGTACCTGATTTTTGTGCAGTGTTGAGTCTCTGTTGACCACGTGATTATCAGAAGACTTCTAGAACAAAATCTTGGAAATTTGAAGTGCGAAAAATTGATTTGACTGATGGTACAAACATGGAGAATTGCGCTGATAGCGGGTTTGACTAGTAACTAGCTGTCCGGGTATTAACATAACAGTTAAAGTGAAAACTTAACAGTTAAAGTTAATTTTTTTCTTTTTATTTTTGTTGTGTCAATGGTGAAAATTTTATTTACCTGAGTTGTTAGAAAAACACAAACATAATAAATAAATAAAATATATTGTACGCGAACGAAATTACCGATAATAACCTTGAAAAAAAATATTTAATGCACAGAAAAATAATATTTAACACACATAATATTATCTTGATAATTAAACTACCGTACGACATATAGTACAACATTTAATACTAACAATACAAATATTACATAATATAATGAACAGTACGACAAATAAAATAGACGGTACACTATTTGAAAGCGACAGATACAACAAACTTTAAAAATGACGATTAATAATCCATGCTATGAACAACAGAAAATAGATGATCGGAAGTGTAACCATCGCAGGTCCGCATTTTTCAGGACTATGCAGACAAAAGAAGGACATGATCACCGTAAAAATAGTGATGACTATAAGAAAAAGTGTATCCATCCACTTTGCCATTTTTGCCGAGGAAGAAGAGAAAATAATTATGAGATAGAAGTTTGAGAAATTTGGGAGATGAGTGAAATTTGATGTGAGAATTTATGGAAAAAATGAGGAGTATTTATAGAGTGAAAAGAGAGAGATAGAGACGTTGGGAGTGGAGTGTACCGTTTGAATAGTAGTAGGATTTGAAAAAAAAGTATGGTAGGTTTTGAAAAGAAAAAGGGTATAGAATAAAGCTAGGATTTGATTTTGGAAAAAAAAAGATTTGAAAAGAAAGAAAGAGATTTTGAAAAAAAATAATATAGTATAAAAATAAAAATTAGTGGGAAATAAAACCAATAATAATTTAATTGTTACCAGTATAATCTGAAATCCGGACTCCGCGCCTGCAAATTTTAATTCTGCACAAACTGCGTCAGCATTATTTATCTGAAAATAAATCTCAAATAAACAGTGTATGAAGTGATAAACAGTATTTGGCGTTTATGTAAGAATAAATTTAACAGCGAACCAAAATACTGTATAAAAAAAAATTCTAAAAATTGAGTATTTATAAAATCAGGATATTTATGAAATAAAAATCCAAGATTGTATAAAACTCCAAATTTTTAGACAGAAGTCTGTTGACTTCTCTTTTTTTTTTTAAAAAAAAACGCAGGCAAATTTTGGGGTATAACAATAATGATCATAACACTTAGAAAATGATGGGATCTCAGAGGTCAAAAATTGGGGTGCAACAGATGCCCCTATTTAAGTTTCTTCTATCCGGAGACACGATGATTGTAAATCTTCGTTTCGACGTGATTGAAGAGACTTAAATATATATAAAAACACAATTTTTGAACTTGAGATGCAATGTAATGCTTATGATTATGAATGCATATGATTTCCACGAGATGGAAACAGGACACCACAGGGGAGAAGTAAACAGACTCCGTTGGGGAAAAGGTATAAGTCATCCAGGAATAGAATCGGACTTCACAAAAGAAAGAAACAGTCGACATAAGCTTTCAAGATAAAACATGATTGAACTTTGAGAAGAGAATATCTGAGGCATACATGAATGTGGCTACATAAAATGAATATCAAGGTAAAACATGATTGGACAACATCAAATGACAATCAAGGTAAAACATGATTGGGCAACATCGAATGACAATCAAGGTGAAACATGATTGGGTAATCATCAACGGACAATCAAGGTAAAACATGATCACAGGTCCATCAAGGTAAAACATGATTGGATGTCATTAAGGATAATCAAGGTAAAATATGATTGGATAATCATCAACGGACAATCAAGGTAAAACATGATTAGATAATCGTCACAGATCCATCAAGGTAAAACATGATTGGATGTCATTAAGGGATAATCAAGGTAAAACATGATTGGATAACATCAAATGACAATCAAGGTAAAACATGATTGAAAAATACCAAATGACAATCAAGGTAAAACATGATTAGAGAATACCAAGTGACAATCAAGGTAAAACATGATTAGAGAACACCAAGGTCAATCATGGTAAAACATGATTTGAACTTTAAGAAGAAAATATCAAAAGCGTTTTAAGATAAACCATGAATGCAGCAGCATCAAACGACAATCAAGATAAAACATGATTGAACTCAGAGACATTCAAGAGTGACATTGAATGAGGTAATAACACTTTATTGGGAATTGGGACATCCATAGAAGCTTTGAATAAAAGGTGACAAAGTTCTGAAAAATTGTCAGAACAAACAAGACATATCATGAAGAATATCAGATAGATACAGACAAAACGAATCAAAAGGATAAATTTGTTTGGGTAGGTGCCAAGTAAGTTGGACTTTGATCTCAAGGTAAGATGTTGACAACAACAGGACCTTAGAAGAATGTAAATGAGCATGATTTTGTTTTTATGCATGATGTTAAAGTTTTCTATGCATGATGAATGCTCAATGCAATGTAGTTATTCATGACGACTGGGATTGACTCTTTTGTGAGGCAAGATTGGAGCTTTGATTCCTCAACACAGGAACTCTAAAAAAAATCCGCTTGGAAAGAAGATGCATGAACAAACTTCTTGTCACACTGATAACTGTATCAAACAAATGATCCTTTGAGAATAACTGATAAACTAGGCTTGAGTATTGCTGAAGAAGATTGCCCCTGATCGAGTAATTGTTGCAAGTTAACTGATCATGGCTTCAGTTGAACTATGTTGGGGATGAACTGATCACGGATTCAACTCTTGAAATGAATGTTGGGAAGACTTGCCATAGTATACATCTTGCAGAGGATATTCTGATCAACAAATCTTAATTAAACATCTGAACAACAGGATCTTGAAGGAACGTGCCCCTGATAGGATCACTGATCAAGTTTCTCGACTGTTTGAACTTCCCGAAAGATAAGTACTTACTTTCAAATAAAGTGTTCATTCAAGAATGGTAATTTTAATGCAATGCTCAAAACATATTTTTGAAATCAAAATCACTTTGTAAAGAAAATGGAATCACTGGTTAAAACATAACGGTTAAGATAATCAACGTGAAAGATAAAGCAAAGATATGGTATCAACATAAATGATTGGTAAATCTCTTGGGAGTCAGCTTACGCAACCTTGTTGTAGTATGCTTTCAAAATAAACCTTGCTTCAATTAGGGCTTTTGAAGGTTGTAACGTGGTCAGGTTCACGGTTTAAAAAAATAAAAGGTATAAGGCTCAAAATTTTTGTAACCCACCCCATCTCCGTGATGATCTTCATTCCTAAACCCAGTTAATTCAAAATATGCATTCAGGTACCAAGAGACTTTTGGAATTTTACCTGTTGTAATGATGATAGTTCACAAGCCAAGAAAACTTGGAGATGCCAGTCACTTCTTCCTTTTGATAGTCACAACATTTTGTGGTTCAAGAATTTATTGACTTATCTCTCCTTTTTTTCTTTTGATATCCCTAACTTTTGCCTGAACTGTTGATTTTGAACTTACAGTCAGCGGGATGCCTTAGTTTTTGCCTAAGTCATTTTTTGATTTTGACTTAGCAGGCTTTTCTTTTATTTTCTTTTTTTTGATACCTTTTTTTCCTGAAAGATAGTGACTACCTTGCTTAATGATTATAATGAACCATTATCGACTTTTGATTGGCATCTCCAGCACTTCTTTGATGTAAGCGGGGGAAAGCTTGTGATTAAAACACTTGTTAAAAGGTGCATTGAATGATTCTCTTAAAGTAGAATGCACAAGCAAATTAACTGGGAACTACCCTGCCCCGGGTTAAAATGTGGGTTATTTCGTACAGAAAGAAACACCAACTTCTAGGCTCAAAGGGGTTGACGAGGGATTAACTTCCTTATTTCTCCAGTGTTTGGGAATTGAAACAATGCCTGTACATCGTCAGCAAAGTTTTATTTGAAAGCATACATTTCAACAACCTGGGTATTTCGTTGTCATCATCCTCCCTCCAATCTTTGCATAAAACACAAGTTTGATAGAGAAAGCAAAATAGAATTTTTTTTTTTTTTGTAAAAGAAGCATAAACATAGACATAGTAGATGAAAATGAATTCAAACATACGATGCTCATTTCATTAAAATCACCATTCATAAACCAACAAAGTCTAAAAGTAAACAACACAATTAAGGAAATGCAAACAGTAAAGAAACAAGGCCTAGTGACTAATCAGTAATAGGGATGAGCTATCCCGTCTGAAACACTTGTCCATACATGACTATACCCTCCACCTAATTCTTATGTGTACTTAATCTGGGTTAGGATTTGTCCATAATGTATCACTTGTAACAGAACCACACATATATCAAGAATAGCATGAAATAATAAGTATGTACAAAATAACCAAGTATAAGCAAATATTAAAGTGATCTAAAACTCTAAGGTAACCCCTCTTTTAAAAAAAGATTTTTCAAGTCCCCAGCAGAGTCGCCAGTTCTGTAAACTCGGTTTTTTTTTAGGCGAACTGACTCCTTGCTCTCTTTCTTTTTTTTGATTTTTTTTATTATTGCAAGAGTCGCCACCGACTTTTATTTTATCCAACATTTAGGAAAGGCATAAAAGAACAGGAAAGACCTTTTGACAGATTTTGGGTTCGGGGGGTTGGTTATACAAAGGGAAGGTTTTAAGCACCCTTTGTATCCATGGTTATCCATGGGCTCTTAGTTTTGCTTAGATCACTTTTGCTCTTGTTTGATTTTTAAAATAAGCTCGGCAAGACATTAAGCCTTGTGCCTACATACCTCCTCGGTGCAATGGAGAAGTCAGAGCTAATGTAGTTCCGCTTAAAAGGAAAAACGGTTTAAAAAAAAACGAATAAACACTTTATCATCGTCGGAGAGAAATACTCGGCCATTGATCTTGAGCATGAGAACAAATGAGTTCTTTGCATCGCTAATGAAAGAAGGGCTCCAACTCGGATAAAATCAACGAGTATGCCACTAGCTCTCTCACGCAGAAAAGATCTCATTATATCAATCAATTTCAAAATCGTGGGGTATCGCAACTCACTACAACAATTAATCGTGTCTAAACTTTTGCAGAAAAGCCACTAAGGGCAAAAGATATTTTATAAGAAAAGATTTTTAAAAGAGGTTTTACAAACATAAGAAGATTTTGGAAAAAGGGAGAAGATTTTGAAAATTTAAGAAGTGGGAGGAGATGAAAAGGCTATCCTAGTGCTTAAAATAAAAGTTTAAGGAGAGAATGATCTGACCAAAATAAGAAACCAACAGTTGACCGACGCATTACCACTTGGAGATCCAGATGAACTTATTATCTTTAGCACCACTTTGCATTTAAGCACATTAAAATTTTGATGAAAATCGGGCAGGGTAACGGCTGTTTTCGGGTAAAATCCTTATCTCAATGCCTTAGAATTAACCATCAAGGATTTTCAAGGAAATACCTGCATACGCAAACAGACAACAATCCAATGCCAGACAGAACAACCACAGAGTAATAACAGAATAAGGGTCCAGAGGCACTAAGTCCATAAGTCCGAATCTCCAAAATGCTAGGGATAGTAACCAGTAGTCCAAGAGAGAACCTTAAGCGTTTTTTTAGTTTTTTGTTGTTTATTAGTGTTTTAGCATAAAAGTAAAGTATGGTCCAAGTGGACAAAAAGAAAATAGCGGAAACATAAACATAGCGTCCAAATGGACAAAGAGAAAATAGCGGAATATAAACGTCCAAATGGACAAAGAGAAAATAGCGGAAACATAAATAATATGTCCAAATGGACAAAGAAAAAATAACAGAAATATAAATAATATGTCCAAGTGGACAAAGAAAAAATGACAGAAATATAAATAATATGTCCAAATGGACAAAGAAAAAATAACAGAAATATAAATAATATGTCCAAATGGACAAAGAAAAAATAACAGAAATATAAATAATATGTCCAAATGGACAAAGAGAAAATAGCGGAAACATAAATAATATGTCCAAATGGACAAAGAGAAAATAGCAGAAATATAAATAATATGTCCAAATGGACAAAGGAAAAATAGCAGAAATATAAATAATATGTCCAAATGGACAAAGGAAAAATAACAGAAACATAAATAATAAATAATAAAATAAAGCATAAAGCAAGAAATATAAAGGACAATATAATAAATTGCGGAATTTAAAGTTAATTGTTAGTATGTTAAAGATAACCATCTTGAAACTTGTCAAGTATGTTATCAAAGTTAGTAATAAAGATTGATGGTGAGTGAAGGATGTTCTCGGATTTAAATTCAATGGAACTTTATCAGAAGCTTGATAAAATCATAGCGACTACAAGATAAAATTCCATAAGTCTTAAATCAACCGCATACAATTCTCTTCCATGTTTGATCTTTTTTATCCCAATTCAAGACAAAGAAAAAGATAAGAAATAATATCAAATAATAAATAAATATAAATATAAAACAAATTAAGCTTAATATTTTTTTTGTGATTTTCTTGGAATTGATTTTTAGTTAATTAACAAACTAATTAAACAAATAATTATACAAATAATTAAACTTAACAAGAAAAATATTATTTTATATGTCAAAAATTAGATTATAAAAAAAATAAACCTAAATCTAAAAGGAAAATATTTTTGGAGTTTTTTTTTATTGGTTAAAATAATTAAAAAAAGCAATATTTACATAATTACTAATTAATTAAGCAATATAAATTAATTATGAAAAGAAATAAAATATTTTTATGTTAAAAATTAAATAAACATTTTATCAACTTAAAACTAAAATTAAAACATTTTTTTTGAGAAATTGAAAATATGCATAAATATGGAGTTTTTAATTCATGAACTCCTAACACTACTACATATTAAAAATTACATTGTACTTACTCTATGATGTCCCAAGAGTGGAATAGAGTGATTGAAATTGATTGAAAGTGGCTATTTGAATGAGCCTTGATTTTTACAAGTTTCTTGAAACTTTTGAAAAATATAAAACTTATGCTATGCTTTTGGAGTGTGTTGTTGTTCTTCTCTTGTTTCTCCCTTTTTCCCCCCCTTGAATGAAGAAAATGAAGTTCTATTTATAGGCAAAGAGTTTGATCTTGGAAGCCTTGCAAGTGGAAATTGTCATGATTGATTTTGTGGAAAAAATATGATAATGGAATATTGTCAATGAGTGTATTTCTTAACCATGGTTAAAACACTCAAGTATTATTCTCTTCAACCTTGCAATAATATATTTAAGCATCTTGAATTGGTCTTGATTGGCAACCATAAGCATCTTTGATAATATCTTTGAATTATCTCACTTTAATTAAACTTTAAATGAATAAAATTTAATTAAAATGAAATAAAAATGTCATGAATCATGGATGGGTCGTGGATGCCCTTTAAACATATGAGAATCAAGATTGAATCACAAAAGAATTGGCCTTTTTGAAAAAAAATCAAATTTTGGTCATTACTTGTTTCATGCATTTTTCCAAAAAAGGTCAACTTCATCAAGGCATATCTCCCTCAATTTTGATCCTATGAAAGTGTTCTTTAACTTTTTGGAAAGCCCAAGATGTCCTCTACAAGCCACTTTGGAAGCGTTTTTGCATTTGGAGAAGTTATTTTGATGATATGGGCTTTGACAAAAAACTGCTTTTTGTTGACTTTCAAAATGACCCGTAATGTTTTGGCTTATATCTCTTAGGCGGAAGCATTTCTTGACCTTGGTACCAACATCAAAGTTGTAGAGAATTGAATTTCCTTGAGAATGAGCTTTGGTTGGAATTTTTCTGATAAATTATGAGAGAGTTATGGTCGGTCAAAGTTCAGTTGACTTTTAGCTAAAAAACTCTAATTTTGCAATTTTGAGTTTTGTCGATTTCTGAACTTTTCTTGATGAATTATGATCAACCATTGATAACATGATGAATCTTTTGAAAAAATATGGATTTTGACAAAAAATTGCATTTTTGACTGTCTGTTGACTTTTTGGTCAAACTGGTCGTCTGTTGACTGTTTGAGCTGTTGACTGTGCGTCTGAGCGAATCGAAGTTTGAAAATTTGTCTGGTGGTATTTTGAGACATATGGAGATCCATGAAATCCATTTGAGGTCTCAAAAACTCGTTCTCCTGAAAAAAAAAACAAAAACCCTAGTTAGGGACTGTTTGTGTAGGAGACAGTTAGGCGTACCTGATTTTTGTGCAGTGTTGAGTCTCTGTTGACCACGTGATTATCAGAAGACTTCTAGAACAAAATCTTGGAAATTTGAAGTGCGAAAAATTGATTTGACTGATGGTACAAACATGGAGAATTGCGCTGATAGCGGGTTTGACTAGTAACTAGCTGTCCGGGTATTAACATAACAGTTAAAGTGAAAACTTAACAGTTAAAGTTAATTTTTTTCTTTTTATTTTTGTTGTGTCAATGGTGAAAATTTTATTTACCTGAGTTGTTAGAAAAACACAAACATAATAAATAAATAAAATATATTGTACGCGAACGAAATTACCGATAATAACCTTGAAAAAAAATATTTAATGCACAGAAAAATAATATTTAACACACATAATATTATCTTGATAATTAAACTACCGTACGACAGATAGTACAACATTTAATACTAACAATACAAATATTACATAATATAATGAACAGTACGACAAATAAAATAGACGGTACACTATTTGAAAGCGACAGATACAACAAACTTTAAAAATGACGATTAATAATCCATGCTATGAACAACAGAAAATAGATGATCGGAAGTGTAACCATCGCAGGTCCGCATTTTTCAGGACTATGCAGACAAAAGAAGGACATGATCACCGTAAAAATAGTGATGACTATAAGAAAAAGTGTATCCATCCACTTTGCCATTTTTGCCGAGGAAGAAGAGAAAATAATTATGAGATAGAAGTTTGAGAAATTTGGGAGATGAGTGAAATTTGATGTGAGAATTTATGGAAAAAATGAGGAGTATTTATAGAGTGAAAAGAGAGAGATAGAGACGTTGGGAGTGGAGTGTACCGTTTGAATAGTAGTAGGATTTGAAAAAAAAGTATGGTAGGTTTTGAAAAGAAAAAGGGTATAGAATAAAGCTAGGATTTGATTTTGAAAAAAAAAAGATTTGAAAAGAAAGAAAGAGATTTTGAAAAAAAATAATATAGTATAAAAATAAAAATTAGTGGGAAATAAAACCAATAATAATTTAATTGTTACCAGTATAATCTGAAATCCGGACTCCGCGCCTGCAAATTTTAATTCTGCACAAACTGCGTCAGCATTATTTATCTGAAAATAAATCTCAAATAAACAGTGTATGAAGTGATAAACAGTATTTGGCGTTTATGTAAGAATAAATTTAACAGCGAACCAAAATACTGTATAAAAAAAAATTCTAAAAATTGAGTATTTATAAAATCAGGATATTTATGAAATAAAAATCCAAGATTGTATAAAACTCCAAATTTTTAGACAGAAGTCTGTTGACTTCTCTTTTTTTTTTTTTAAAAAAAAACGCAGGCAAATTTTGGGGTATAACAATAATGATCATAACACTTAGAAAATGATGGGATCTCAGAGGTCAAAAATTGGGGTGCAACAGATGCCCCTATTTAAGTTTCTTCTATCCGGAGACACGATGATTGTAAATCTTCGTTTCGACGTGATTGAAGAGACTTAAATATATATATAAAAACACAATTTTTGAACTTGAGATGCAATGTAATGCTTATGATTATGAATGCATATGATTTCCACGAGATGGAAACAGGACACCACAGGGGAGAAGTAAACAGACTCCGTTGGGGAAAAGGTATAAGTCATCCAGGAATAGAATCGGACTTCACAAAAGAAAGAAACAGTCGACAGAAGCTTTCAAGATAAAACATGATTGAACTTTGAGAAGAGAATATCTGAGGCATACATGAATGTGGCTACATAAAATGAATATCAAGGTAAAACATGATTGGACAACATCAAATGACAATCAAGGTAAAACATGATTGGGCAACATCGAATGACAATCAAGGTGAAACATGATTGGGTAATCATCAACGGACAATCAAGGTAAAACATGATCACAGGTCCATCAAGGTAAAACATGATTGGATGTCATTAAGGATAATCAAGGTAAAATATGATTGGATAATCATCAACGGACAATCAAGGTAAAACATGATTAGATAATCGTCACAGATCCATCAAGGTAAAACATGATTGGATGTCATTAAGGGATAATCAAGGTAAAACATGATTGGATAACATCAAATGACAATCAAGGTAAAACATGATTGAAAAATACCAAATGACAATCAAGGTAAAACATGATTAGAGAATACCAAGTGACAATCAAGGTAAAACATGATTAGAGAACACCAAGGTCAATCATGGTAAAACATGATTTGAACTTTAAGAAGAAAATATCAAAAGCGTTTTAAGATAAACCATGAATGCAGCAGCATCAAACGACAATCAAGATAAAACATGATTGAACTCAGAGACATTCAAGAGTGACATTGAATGAGGTAATAACACTTTATTGGGAATTGGGACATCCATAGAAGCTTTGAATAAAAGGTGACAAAGTTCTGAAAAATTGTCAGAACAAACAAGACATATCATGAAGAATATCAGATAGATACAGACAAAACGAATCAAAAGGATAAATTTGTTTGGGTAGGTGCCAAGTAAGTTGGACTTTGATCTCAAGGTAAGATGTTGACAACAACAGGACCTTAGAAGAATGTAAATGAGCATGATTTTGTTTTTATGCATGATGTTAAAGTTTTCTATGCATGATGAATGCTCAATGCAATGTAGTTATTCATGACGACTGGGATTGACTCTTTTGTGAGGCAAGATTGGAGCTTTGATTCCTCAACACAGGAACTCTAAAAAAAATCCGCTTGGAAAGAAGATGCATGAACAAACTTCTTGTCACACTGATAACTGTATCAAACAAATGATCCTTTGAGAATAACTGATAAACTAGGCTTGAGTATTGCTGAAGAAGATTGCCCCTGATCGAGTAATTGTTGCAAGTTAACTGATCATGGCTTCAGTTGAACTATGTTGGGGATGAACTGATCACGGATTCAACTCTTGAAATGAATGTTGGGAAGACTTGCCATAGTATACATCTTGCAGAGGATATTCTGATCAACAAATCTTAATTAAACATCTGAACAACAGGATCTTGAAGGAACGTGCCCCTGATAGGATCACTGATCAAGTTTCTCGACTGTTTGAACTTCCCGAAAGATAAGTACTTACTTTCAAATAAAGTGTTCATTCAAGAATGGTAATTTTAATGCAATGCTCAAAACATATTTTTGAAATCAAAATCACTTTGTAAAGAAAATGGAATCACTGGTTAAAACATAACGGTTAAGATAATCAACGTGAAAGATAAAGCAAAGATATGGTATCAACATAAATGATTGGTAAATCTCTTGGGAGTCAGCTTACGCAACCTTGTTGTAGTATGCTTTCAAAATAAACCTTGCTTCAATTAGGGCTTTTGAAGGTTGTAACGTGGTCAGGTTCACGGTTTAAAAAAATAAAAGGTATAAGGCTCAAAATTTTTGTAACCCACCCCATCTCCGTGATGATCTTCATTCCTAAACCCAGTTAATTCAAAATATGCATTCAGGTACCAAGAGACTTTTGGAATTTTACCTGTTGTAATGATGATAGTTCACAAGCCAAGAAAACTTGGAGATGCCAGTCACTTCTTCCTTTTGATAGTCACAACATTTTGTGGTTCAAGAATTTATTGACTTATCTCTCCTTTTTTTCTTTTGATATCCCTAACTTTTGCCTGAACTGTTGATTTTGAACTTACAGTCAGCGGGATGCCTTAGTTTTTGCCTAAGTCATTTTTTGATTTTGACTTAGCAGGCTTTTCTTTTATTTTCTTTTTTTTGATACCTTTTTTTCCTGAAAGATAGTGACTACCTTGCTTAATGATTATAATGAACCATTATCGACTTTTGATTGGCATCTCCAGCACTTCTTTGATGTAAGCGGGGGAAAGCTTGTGATTAAAACACTTGTTAAAAGGTGGATTGAATGATTCTCTTAAAGTAGAATGCACAAGCAAATTAACTGGGAACTACCCTGCCCCGGGTTAAAATGTGGGTTATTTCGTACAGAAAGAAACACCAACTTCTAGGCTCAAAGGGGTTGACGAGGGATTAACTTCCTTATTTCTCCAGTGTTTGGGAATTGAAACAATGCCTGTACATCGTCAGCAAAGTTTTATTTGAAAGCATACATTTCAACAACCTGGGTATTTCGTTGTCATCATCCTCCCTCCAATCTTTGCATAAAACACAAGTTTGATAGAGAAAGCAAAATAGAATTTTTTTTTTGTAAAAGAAGCATAAACATAGACATAGTAGATGAAAATGAATTCAAACATACGATGCTCATTTCATTAAAATCACCATTCATAAACCAACAAAGTCTAAAAGTAAACAACACAATTAAGGAAATGCAAACAGTAAAGAAACAAGGCCTAGTGACTAATCAGTAATAGGGATGAGCTATCCCGTCTGAAACACTTGTCCATACATGACTATACCCTCCACCTAATTCTTATGTGTACTTAATCTGGGTTAGGATTTGTCCATAATGTATCACTTGTAACAGAACCACACATATATCAAGAATAACATGAAATAATAAGTATGTACAAAATAACCAAGTATAAGCAAATATTAAAGTGATCTAAAACTCTAAGGTAACCCCTCTTTTAAAAAAAGATTTTTCAAGTCCCCAGCAGAGTCGCCAGTTCTGTAAACTCGGTTTTTTTTTAGGCGAACTGACTCCTTGCTCTCTTTCTTTTTTTTGATTTTTTTTATTATTGCAAGAGTCGCCACCGACTTTTATTTTATCCAACATTTAGGAAAGGCATAAAAGAACAGGAAAGACCTTTTGACAGATTTTGGGTTCGGGGGGTTGGTTATACAAAGGGAAGGTTTTAAGCACCCTTTGTATCCATGGTTATCCATGGGCTCTTAGTTTTGCTTAGATCACTTTTGCTCTTGTTTGATTTTTAAAATAAGCTCGGCAAGACATTAAGCCTTGTGCCTACATACCTCCTCGGTGCAATGGAGAAGTCAGAGCTAATGTAGTTCTGCTTAAAAGGAAAAACGGTTTAAAAAAAAACGAATAAACACTTTATCATCGTCGGAGAGAAATACTCGGCCATTGATCTTGAGCATGAGAACAAATGAGTTCTTTGCATCGCTAATAAAAGAAGGGCTCCAACTCGGATAAAATCAACGAGTATGCCACTAGCTCTCTCACGCAGAAAAGATCTCATTATATCAATCAATTTCAAAATCGTGGGGTATCGCAACTCACTACAACAATTAATCGTGTCTAAACTTTTGCAGAAAAGCCACTAAGGGCAAAAGATAGTTTTTAAGAAAAGATTTTTAAAAGAGGTTTTACAAACATAAGAAGATTTTGGAAAAAGGGAGAAGATTTTGAAAATTTAAGAAGTGGGAGGAGATGAAAAGGCTATCCTAGTGCTTAAAATAAAAGTTTAAGGAGAGAATGATCTGACCAAAATAAGAAACCAACAGTTGACCGACGCATTACCACTTGGAGATCCAGATGAACTTATTATCTTTAGCACCACTTTGCATTTAAGCACATTAAAATTTTGATGAAAATCGGGCAGAGTAACGGCTGTTTTCGGGTAAAATCCTTATCTCAATGCCTTAGAATTAACCATCAAGGATTTTCAAGGAAATACCTGCATACGCAAACAGACAACAATCCAATGCCAGACAGAACAACCACAGAGTAATAACAGAATAAGGGTCCAGAGGCACTAAGTCCATAAGTCCGAATCTCCAAAATGCTAGGGATAGTAACCAGTAGTCCAAGAGAGAACCTTAAGCGTTTTTTTAGTTTTTTGTTGTTTATTAGTGTTTTAGCATAAAAGTAAAGTATGGTCCAAGTGGACAAAAAGAAAATAGCGGAAACATAAACATAGCGTCCAAATGGACAAAGAGAAAATAGCGGAATATAAACGTCCAAATGGACAAAGAGAAAATAGCGGAAACATAAATAATATGTCCAAATGGACAAAGAAAAAATAACAGAAATATAAATAATATGTCCAAGTGGACAAAGAAAAAATGACAGAAATATAAATAATATGTCCAAATGGACAAAGAAAAAATAACAGAAATATAAATAATATATCCAAATGGACAAAGAAAAAATAACAGAAATATAAATAATATGTCCAAATGGACAAAGAGAAAATAGCGGAAACATAAATAATATGTCCAAATGGACAAAGAGAAAATAGCAGAAATATAAATAATATGTCCAAATGGACAAAGGAAAAATAGCAGAAATATAAATAATATGTCCAAATGGACAAAGGAAAAATAACAGAAACATAAATAATAAATAATAAAATAAAGCATAAAGCAAGAAATATAAATGACAATATAATAAATTGCGGAATTTAAAGTTAATTGTTAGTATGTTAAAGATAACCATCTTGAAACTTGTCAAGTATGTTATCAAAGTTAGTAATAAAGATTGATGGTGAGTGAAGGATGTTCTCGGATTTAAATTCAATGGAACTTTATCAGAAGCTTGATAAAATCATAGCGACTACACGATAAAATTCCATAAGTCTTAAATCAACCGCATACAATTCTCTTCCATGTTTGATCTTTTTTATCCCAATTCAAGACAAAGAAAAAGATAAGAAATAATATCAAATAATAAATAAATATAAATATAAAACAAATTAAGCTTAATATTTTTTTTGTGATTTTCTTGGAATTGATTTTTAGTTAATTAACAAACTAATTAAACAAATAATTATACAAATAATTAAACTTAACAAGAAAAATATTATTTTATATGTCAAAAATTAGATTATAAAAAAAATAAACCTAAATCTAAAAGGAAAATATTTTTGGAGTTTTTTTTGATTGGTTAAAATAATTAAAAAAAGCAATATTTACATAATTACTAATTAATTAAGCAATATAAATTAATTATGAAAAGAAATAAAATATTTTTATGTTAAAAATTAAATAAACATTTTATCAACTTAAAACTAAAATTAAAACATTTTTTTTGAGAAATTGAAAATATGCATAAATATGGAGTTTTTAATTCATGAACTCCTAACACTACTACATATTAAAAATTACATTGTACTTACTCTATGATGTCCCAAGAGTGGAATAGAGTGATTGAAATTGATTGAAAGTGGCTATTTGAATGAGCCTTGATTTTTACAAGTTTCTTGAAACTTTTGAAAAATATAAAACTTATGCTATGCTTTTGGAGTGTGTTGTTGTTCTTCTCTTGTTTCTCCCTTTTTTCCCCCCCTTGAATGAAGAAAATGAAGTTCTATTTATAGGCAAAGAGTTTGATCTTGGAAGCCTTGCAAGTGGAAATTGTCATGATTGATTTTGTGGAAAAAATATGATAATGGAATATTTTCAATGAGTGTATTTCTTAACCATGGTTAAAACACTCAAGTATTATTCTCTTCAACCTTGCAATAATATATTTAAGCATCTTGAATTGGTCTTGATTGGCAACCATAAGCATCTTTGATAATATCTTTGAATTATCTCACTTTAATTAAACTTTAAATGAATAAAATTTAATTAAAATGAAATAAAAATGTCATGAATCATGGATGGGTCGTGGATGCCCTTTAAACATATGAGAATCAAGATTGAATCACAAAAGAATTGGTCTTTTTGAAAAAAAATCAAATTTTGGTCATTACTTGTTTCATGCATTTTTCCAAAAAAGGTCAACTTCATCAAGGCATATCTCCCTCAATTTTGATCCTATGAAAGTGTTCTTTAACTTTTTGGAAAGCCCAAGATGTCCTCTACAAGCCACCTTTGGAAGCGTTTTTGCATTTGGAGAAGTTATTTTGATGATATGGGCTTTGACAAAAAACTGCTTTTTGTTGACTTTCAAAATGACCCGTAATGTTTTGGCTTATATCTCTTAGGCGGAAGCATTTCTTGACCTTGGTACCAACATCAAAGTTGTATGGAATTGAATTTCCTTGAGAATGAGCTTTGGTTGGAATTTTTCTGATAAATTATGAGAGAGTTATGGTCGGTCAAAGTTCAGTTGACTTTTAGCTAAAAAACTCTAATTTTGCAATTTTGAGTTTTGTCGATTTCTGAACTTTTCTTGATGAATTATGATCAACCATTGATCACATGATGAATATTTTGAAAAAATATGGATTTTGACAAAAAATTGCATTTTTGACTGTCTGTTGACTTTTTGGTCAAACTGGTCGTCTGTTGACTGTTTGAGCTGTTGACTGTGCGTCTGAGCGAATCGAAGTTTGAAAATTTGTCTGGTGGTATTTTGAGACATATGGAGATCCATGAAATCCATTTGAGGTCTCAAAAACTCGTTCTCCTGAAAAAAAACAAAAACCCTAGTTAGGGACTGTTTGTGTAGGAGACAGTTAGGCGTACCTGATTTTTGTGCAGTGTTGAGTCTCTGTTGACCACGTGATTATCAGAAGACTTCTAGAACAAAATCTTGGAAATTTGAAGTGCGAAAAATTGATTTGACTGATGGTACAAACATGGAGAATTGCGCTGATAGCGGGTTTGACTAGTAACTAGCTGTCCGGGTATTAACATAACAGTTAAAGTGAAAACTTAACAGTTAAAGTTAATTTTTTTCTTTTTATTTTTGTTCTGTCAATGGTGAAAATTTTATTTACCTGAGTTGTTAGAAAAACACAAACATAATAAATAAATAAAATATATTGTACGCGAACGAAATTACCGATAATAACCTTGAAAAAAAATATTTAATGCACAGAAAAATAATATTTAACACACATAATATTATCTTGATAATTAAACTACCGTACGACAGATAGTACAACATTTAATACTAACAATACAAATATTACATAATATAATGAACAGTACGACAAATAAAATAGACGGTACACTATTTGAAAGCGACAGATACAACAAACTTTAAAAATGACGATTAATAATCCATGCTATGAACAACAGAAAATAGATGATCGGAAGTGTAACCATCGCAGGTCCGCATTTTTCAGGACTATGCAGACAAAAGAAGGACATGATCACCGTAAAAATAGTGATGACTATAAGAAAAAGTGTATCCATCCACTTTGCCATTTTTGCCGAGGAAGAAGAGAAAATAATTATGAGATAGAAGTTTGAGAAATTTGGGAGATGAGTGAAATTTGATGTGAGAATTTATGGAAAAAATGAGGAGTATTTATAGAGTGAAAAGAGAGAGATAGAGACGTTGGGAGTGGAGTGTACCGTTTGAATAGTAGTAGGATTTGAAAAAAAAGTATGGTAGGTTTTGAAAAGAAAAAGGGTATAGAATAAAGCTAGGATTTGATTTTGGAAAAAAAAAGATTTGAAAAGAAAGAAAGAGATTTTGAAAAAAAATAATATAGTATAAAAATAAAAATTAGTGGGAAATAAAACCAATAATAATTTAATTGTTACCAGTATAATCTGAAATCCGGACTCCGCGCCTGCAAATTTTAATTCTGCACAAACTGCGTCAGCATTATTTATCTGAAAATAAATCTCAAATAAACAGTGTATGAAGTGATAAACAGTATTTGGCGTTTATGTAAGAATAAATTTAACAGCGAACCAAAATACTGTATAAAAAAAATTCTAAAAATTGAGTATTTATAAAATCAGGATATTTATGAAATAAAAATCCAAGATTGTATAAAACTCCAAATTTTTAGACAGAAGTCTGTTGACTTCTCTTTTTTTTTTTAAAAAAAAACGCAGGCAAATTTTGGGGTATAACAATAATGATCATAACACTTAGAAAATGATGGGATCTCAGAGGTCAAAAATTGGGGTGCAACAGGTCGTCCCAGTAGTACACGGATTAGAACCGAAATGGACGTCCACGACAAAATGGAACGAAAATGCAACATTTATCGTCAGGTGGGGCACAATAGAAAAAGATGCCCTAATCGTGGCGCGACCTCGTCGCAAGTTTAATATAATCTGTATTTTTTTTACGACAATGTATCAGTTTCCCTTACCAACTCTTGTAACCGTTCATCGGTCTCTCATCAATAAATTGTGCTTTAGTGAAAAACCGACATCGATAATGCAAACGTTATTTAGGGTTAGTGATAATTTTACGAACTCGATTTATCAGACGTTTTTAAGAAAATAAAAAACCGGAATAAAAAACGGTGCGCGAAAATACCCGAAACGGGTTAATTTTGAAAAAAAAAGGCACACACATTGGAGCCAAATGGAATGGCGCCTATGTGTTATGGCTTGGCCTTATGCGCCATTTCAAATGGCAAAAAAATTTTTGCCCTAATTTTAATGCATTTGCGCCAAATGGTTTGGCGTGTAAACTATGCATGCGCCATTTCATTTGGCGCATTCACTTCCAGTCTGTCCCAAACCTAGACATTTTGGTAAATACTCCGAAAACTTGGTTTTCTCTGTAATTTTTTTTATTAAACCTGGTTATTTTAATTTTTTCTGATTTTACAGAAATTTTATCTTGGTTTGGTGGACGAGGTAATGAAGAGTGTCACTTTTTTTCTCAGTTAAACTTCTATTAAAAAAAGTTGTATTGGTCGTGAGTTCGATCTCTGCCAACAAGTGAGTATTTACTTCACTTGAGAGCTTCAATCAAAAAGAAATTTTTTTTTTTTTTGAAATATAACTTTTTTTAAATTTTACATAATTTTTATTTTGATATTAATTTTTATAGACATAACTATATACACATTTTGTGACAGAACCTATAGATTCAATATTATTTTCATCAAGGTCATTGATACTTGGTCTCCATATCAAGCGTATTAGCTTTAAACCCCACCCCTTTCACTTCTTCATAGGTTTGTCAATAGCCATCTCAAACGTGAGCAAAGAGTCAAACAATTCATCAACATTCACAGTGGAAACATCTTGTACCTCCTTAATGAAACTAAGCTCAAATCTAACCGCATCTTGTACCTCCTTAGTGACACTAAGCTCAAATCTAACCGCTTCAACATAGATCTTAGAATCTTCCTCACAAGCTTCTCTTATGACATATTTTCAATGAGAGCGAAAGAGTCATTGACGATGTCATGGAGACAAACATTAATTACCAATTTCCTTTAGAACTCTAAATTAGTCTTGCCAATTGAATTATTCACTACTATAAATAATACATTTTTTGACAAAGTTTTCACCCCAACCAATAAATAATCAAGGTATATGGAGTACCACATTTTAATTTTTTATAACTATAATACAATCTATTTCCTTGGTTGTATAATAAATTCGAGGGAAAAACTAACTCATGGACACACTTCAAATTCTAGCAAGTGCAATTTATATATTTTTATTTCTTTTTAATAATTTATTTTATTTTAAAGTGATGTCTTCCTTTATATTTTATTTTTAATTAAAAAATAAGTCAATTTCATCAGGTGAAATGTTAGACTATTTTACCTCGGTTGTGATTTCCATGTTAAGTGAAATAGTTTATTCTTATATATATTTATTTTATTTTAAAGTGGAACCTTCCTTCATATTTTATTTTTAATTAAAAAATAAGTCACTTTTCACCACTTGAAATGTTAGACTTTTTATCACAATTTTGATTTCCATCTAAGGTAAAATAGTTTACTTTTACACACACACACACACACACACACACACACACACACACATATATATATATATATATATATATATATATATATATATATATATATATATATATATATATATATATATATATATATATATATATATATATATATATAACACTCAATTTTTGAAATATATTTTAGTTTAAATATCGTTTGAGAAAAGTGTGTGCGTACGGTTAGTAGTGATGACTTGGTTCATGAGAGTATGCTTTTTTCAAGATTTCGGGTTTGAATTCTATATGTTCGAATTGCTTATAATAAAATGATATTGTAAATTATATGTGTGTAACCTAGCGGTGAAGGTTTAGGTCTTTAATTTGAATCCTAGCAGGTTAGCAATGATTAGGCCAGAGAATCGAATCAAATACTCTCAAAAATACACTTGGCATATTTTCATTAGAAAATACTAAAAATTACACCTAGAAAATTGTATCTTTATGTTTTTATAACTTAAACTTAAATTAGCTTTTTTTCTAATCTCATAATTAAACATCAAGAGGCATAAGGGTCCTTGTTTTTAATAAACCTTTTGTAAAAATTTGTTTGGTTTAGTTTGACATCCGACTTTCTATAGACAAATTTTGATTGAAGGGGGAGAAAACACCTTTTATATTCAACATATTTTGTGACTAGGGGTGGGAATAGGCTAAGCTAGGTTAGACTTTATAAAGCCTACGACAAACTTACAAGGCATGAGTCTGGCCTATGACCTACTATAGACTCTTTTTTTCAGTCTGACCCGACCTTTTTAAAAGTCTAGCCTGATCTAAAAGCCTATTTAACAACCTCTTTCTCATTAAGGTTTTTAATTAATTCGTATTACTTAATAAGCCTTATAAGTCGGTCTATATATGAATATTTAGGTCGATATATTTAATAATTTTTCTAATATATATGCATAGATAGACCAACCTATTTGGCATTGTTTTTCTAACATATATGCATATGTAGGTCAACCTATTTAGACTATTTTTAATATATATGAAAATATAGGCCAGCATATAAAGCTTCATAGGTTTTTTAATAGCCTAAACCTGACCTATATAATTAAATAGACTTTTAAAAAAGCCTAAGCTTGCCCTTTTTATTAAATAGGCCTACCTGACATGGTCTTAAATAGGTTAGACTATAGGCCTGATCTGTAGGCCGGCCTGACCTATTCTCATCCCTATTTGTGACTAAGATTAATAATTATCAGACGATTGGTGAACACTTTATATCTATATTTTTAGAATTTTATAAATGGTTGTTTAAATTGATTTCTCTATAAAGAGATTTTTTTATAGACAAAATCTCAAAAAATTAAGTTATTCTTGTATGAGAAGGAATATATTTACTCAAAGAGTAAGTGTAATGCCCGTTTTTAGGTTGCGTATTTTATTTAATTATGCCATATTGTAATATGTGTTTTATTTATTTAATTATGTGTTAATTGTATGCTTATGAGATGTTTGTGCTAATTGTTGGGTTTTAATAATAAATAATATAAGTTAGAGAGGCTTTTAGTTATTGGGCTTAAGTTAGCATTAGTAAGTGTATGGTGTTACTTAAAGCCCATTAGTAATTAAAATGATAGTAAGGTTTAACTAAAACAAGGGTTTTAGGGGATTAGAAGTTAGAAGTTCATTTTCACAATTTGGGAATAGAAAAGGAGAGTGAAGAGAAGAGGAAGACGAGAGATTGAATTTTATAGAGTTGGCTTCAATTCAAATCCAAGGTATGGGTGAGATTCTTTTATGCTAAGGGGATGTATGATGATATTTTGGGTGGGATTTGATTGTATGAGTGTATCCATGAAATTATGTGTAGAGATTAGGGTTTTATGAACAAAATGCATGAATCTTGACTTGGAAATGTGTTTTAATTGATGTTTGATGATGGATAAAGATAGATTTCGTGTTATACATGTTTAATTGCTGTTTGGTAATGAGTTTGAGTGTTGTAAGTGAGGTTGCGTAGTTCTGTTCCGTCTGTTGTTTTTATGCAAAATCGCCCTTCCGCTAAGCGGAGCTAGTCCGCTAAGTGGATGCTGACAATTTTGAAAATGAAAAGAAGGTTCTCTAAGCGGAACTAGTCTGCTAAGCGGAACTTATTTGGTGGTTTTCCTCTGCAACACGTCCCTTGAAGTACGGTTATGGGATTTTAGGAGCATAAGCGCGCTAGTGGGCCGCTAAGCGGACCCTGTTTCACAAAACTTGTTTAAACTTTATAATGATGTATCTTTTGAACTGTAATTCCTTTCTATATGTCGTTTGAACCTTCGTGGAGCTCTAATTAATGTTTTTCCTCGGTATATGCTATGAACATCTGTGGAAACTATTTTGAATTCTTATTCTTGAATTGGATTGTTGTTGACGTTGGATTTTCGGAATTGATTATGTCATGTAAGTTGACCATGTCATTTAAGTGGACTATGCTGCTTAAGTCGATTATGTTGTTTAAGTGTGATTGTGGATGTGCACCATTGAGTCACATTCATTGCATTGTTTGAGACGACCCTTATGGAAAATGTTTGAGACGACCCTTATGGCAATTGTTTGAGACTGCCCAATGGCAACTGTTTGAGACGAGAGTTTACTCCAATGGTACCACATGCATTTGCATTGTTTGAGTTGCATAATTGAGGTTGTATGTTGAGTTATAGTTGGATGTTTGTGTGTGCATGACATAAATGTTAACTTGTGTTGTGGTGATGGTTGTTTCGTTGATCATATGTGATATGTGGCGAGAAGTGGAGACCAATGTATGATTATTTCTCCGCTTTGAATGTTATCATACGTTTCTTTATAATGAATGATATCTCACCCTTATGTTTGAATGTTACCCTCTGTTGGTAACGTGCAGGTAATGACGAGGAGTAGTTTTGTGCCTTATAGCTCGAGTCGATTTGTCGATGCTCTGATACATAGCACTCGGGGGGATGTCGGATTACTTGCTTATGTCTTGTTTCTTGTTGTTTATCCTTTGTTGGATTTCGTCATTATGCTATGTTGAGATTTGTTGGATATATTGTGCCATGTTGGCCTTGATGTTTATGACTTGTATTGTTGTTGATATTTGATTTCCGCTGCGATGTGAGTACTTTCCGAATATTGATGATTAGTGCATGAGACATTGACCTCATATATGCGTGTTATGTATCTATGTTGATGAGCATGTTATGTGAATGTGATACTAGTTGTTTAAATGTGACGCCTCAAATCATTTCCTTCGAATTGTTTTAAGATTTTGTACTCTAATTTTCCTGTTAATTGCGGGGTAGATTTGGGGTGTTACAGTAAGTGTTGAAGACAACCATTAATTATCATTAATATAACGGATTTAATTAATTTTTGGGTTAATACCTATTTTGCCCCCTACCATATGGGGTGTAGTTGAAAAACCCACAGCCAAAAAAAAAGTTTCAAGAAGTGCCTCGTAAAATTTCAAAAGTTTGATTTTGAACCTTTTTCACGCCACCTCATTAAAAAGTCTGATGTGACAATTTTTTTAAATTTTTTTAATTATTTTTAATGAGGTGGTTGGCTTAGGTGACATTTTTATTATTTTTAATTTATTTTAATACCACGTGACATTTTTATTATTATTTTATTGCTTATATAAAAGCTCAAAAATATGGCCCTACTGGGTGTTGAACCCAAAACACAAAGCATACATTCCCAACAGCATTACCACTAGGCTACGTGTCTCTCTTTGTTGTATATTTACCTTAGCTAAGTTATACTATTACTCTGTTAACGTTAATAACTTCAATAGTTAATTTCTAACGTTAAACTAAATTTCTAATGTTAATTAAATTATAAAATATAAACTAAATTAATATAAATATTAATTATTATTTTATAATTTAACTAATTGATATTGTTTTCATAAAAATTAGCATTATTAATTAACTGTAAACAAATATTATTACTAACGTTAATATTATAAAAATGTTTTACAAATAGTTACTGTTATTGTAAAAATAAGTCTTCATAATTTAACTATTAAAAATTAATATTATTAGCATTAATAATAGCATTATTAGTATTAATATTTATATTAGCATTAATAATTCTAATTTAATATTAATTAAACAAATATTAATCAAATAATAAAAATATTGTAAATTAAATATTTATTTAGTTACTGTTAACGTTAAGCATTAATAATTAATATTACATATAATTTAAATTAAATATAAATATTATTTTATAATTTAACTAATTGTAAAATATAGTTTAATTAATTGAGAAAATGCGTGGGCATAAGAATTAGCGTTAATTAGTAAAAAAATATTATTTTACTAATTTAACTAATATTTATATATTTTATTTTATATAAATATTAACGTTAATTAGTAAACAAATATTATTTTATTATTTTATAATGAATTTCTTAATTAATAGTTTATAATAAATATTAATTATTATTTTATAATTTAAATAATATTAATTAATAACATTAACTAATAATTAAATATCAACTAATAACTAATACAGTAATTATAAACTAATAATATTTATATTAATTAATTATGAAAACATTAACTAAGCTATTAACGTTAACACAGTATTATTATAAGCTAGCTAAGGCAAACAAATAACCAATAGGAACATGCAGCCTAGTGGTAATGCTTCTTGGCATGTATGCTTTGCGTTCACATAATAAGAAAAAATTAAAAAAAAATTGCCACCGTGAAAAAGGTTCAAAATCAAACTTTTGAAATTTTACGAGGCACTTCTTGAAACTTTTTTTTTGGCAGGGGGGTTTTTCAACTACACCCCATATGGCAGGGGGCAAAATAGGTATTAACCCTTAATTTTTTATGTAAAACATATTTTATAAAACAACTAGATTAAATGATCAATTAAAACCGTTAGATTAATGAAAATTAATGGTTAAGATTTGAAGTAAATCTTAACACTTACTCTTGGAGTAAATATATCCCTCTTAATATATATATATATATATATATATATATATATATATATATATATATATATATATATATATATATATATATATTAATAATAATTAATACTTTATTTGTTTATAAAAATAATTTTTTTTATATAGAAAATGTACTACAAATTAGATATTTTTAAAGCAATGCTATTTAAAAACATTTTATAGACACCTTACAAAATACAAATAAACTAAATATATATGTAAATGAAAAAAAATATTAAGTTTCAATATTTGTGTCCACAAGTCATTTTTCTATTTTTGTGAAACATAAAGAATATTAGTATTTTCTATATATATTTTATTATTGTTAGTACTTTCTATATTTTTATATTTCTAATTGATGGATTAGAAAATCTAAGTAGGAAACTATCTTGCTATAAGTAACATCCATTTCATAATCTCAAACAAACATCCAAATTTTAGCAATTAAGAACAAATCAAAATGAGATTTTCATATCATATGATCTTAGCCATTTTCTTCTTTTGCTCAACCCTTTGTTGCATAAATATTTCCCTAGCACATCAAGAATTCCTTGATGTGCATAATCAAGCTCGAAAAGAAGTTGGTGTTCGTCCACTTACATGGAACACTACCCTTGAAGCCTATGCACAAAACTATGCAAATTCGAGAATCGATGATTGTGCAATGGAGCACTCTATGGGACCTTATGGTGAGAATCTTGCTGAGGGTCATGGTGAAATGAAAGATGCTGATGCTGTCAAGTTTTGGCTAACCGAAAAGCCTTTCTATGATTATGACTCCAACAAATGTGTTCAAGATGAGTGCTTGCATTATACTCAAATTGTTTGGCGTGATACGGTTCATCTTGGTTGTGGTAAGGCCAATTGTAAGAATGGTTGGGTTTTTGTCATTTGTAGCTATTCACCAGTTGGAAATATTGATGGCCAAAGACCTTATTGAGTTTATTGTTTTTTTTCTTTGTATATATTTATTCTAAAAATAAATAAAATAGTAACTGCCTCATAACATATCCTGTTTGAATCTGCCATTGTTCAATTATGAGAAACTTTATTAACTTGTTATTTTAGAACTCGATTTCTTATAGCACATATCATTTATGAAAGTAGAGATAACTCAGGTAACAATAATACACTAAAAGGGTATGTTTTGTTACCCGACCACATATTTCTAAATAACTTAAGTACGATACGACGAAAGTGTCCCGAGTTAAGTTGAGAAAGTCTCATTTTCATAGCTATGCGAAAATTTCTCTCTTGATGAATAATTTGGGCTAGCGAAAGTATACAAATTCTTCATCTTATACATGACTAAACGCTGAGGAAAGTAATTGTCGTCCATTTTTATCTATTTTCTACAACTTGATCAATTTCTCGTAATAGAATCAAAGGATTCATTGGATATGTATGAAAAATTATCATGTACCCTAATGTCATGTTTATCATTATAAATTTTCATCTATTAATTTTATTCGCAAAAATTAAAAAACATTTAAATACTCGGTTGTTCTAGCTTTACATCAATATGATAGAAATTTGTAATTAATCTATGAGGTTTGACAACCTAATACACAACTTCATATTATCGTACGCTTGCGGTGTGTCATCTATTTTAGTTTAAAATTTTTTGAGCCAAAATGGTTGAGAGGAATTATGTGGATGATGATGAGGATTATGATCCAGAGTTTAAAAATTTCAACTAGCCATGTACAAATCACAAAATAAAAACTGAGACAAAAGTCCTAATCGAGAACAATTTTCATATGATGGCCAAAACCAAAAGTGCTAGACACATGATTACCACATTGAGGGATGGTAAAAATCTGTCAATTGATCCCATTGTGGCTTCTCACGTAATTAATCATTTTACTAACATTTTTGGTTTTGCAAGTGAGGTTCAAGATTAATACTTAATTTATATCATTCCTCATGAATTCCATACTCGATGTTATACCTCCACATAAGAGATCACTACTGTAGTTTTTAGCATGACAAATAGAAGTGATGTTTGCAATGCTATATGTTAATTTTTCAACTCTGGTTGGATACTCGCCAACTTTAACACCAACATCATTATTTTGTTTCCTAAGACTAGTGCTACCGACTACATGGAAAAGTTTAGGCCCATTGCCCTAGCCAATTTCAAATTCAAGCTCATTTCTAAAAATATATAGACAAGCTTGCTAGACTTATGCAATTCTTGGATTCTCCAAAGTATCTATGTCGCTTCAATACCTTGGTGTTCCCATTTGTAAAGGAAGAGTCAAAGCTTCTTATATTAAAGCCTTAGGACATATTATAATAGTCAAATTGACATCTTAGAAGGGCTCTATTCTCTCTTTTGCTGGCAAAACTGTAATTGTAAAGTGAGTTATCCAAAGTGTCTTATCTAACTTTATTGCAATTTACTCTTGTCATGTTTCTTTACTTATGGATATTTACAAAGCTTCTAGAAATTTTATATAGAGTGGTGATGTCACCTCTAGGAAGCTTGCTACAGTTGCTTGGTGTGAGATATTGGATCGAACTCTAGTATGGTCGAAGGGTAGCTTTTTGGTTCGACAGTTCGACAGGGTTAAGCATGAAGTCGAAGGTTCACATGCTGGTGTCGAAGTGTGCATGCTGTAGTCGAAGATGGGTCTAGCATGCATGTGTCGAAGATGCTAGGGTTGTTAGCATATTGATTTAGGTTTTAGTGTTTAAATCCTAATTTGTTAAGTTAGCTTGTTTATTAAGTTGGCTTGTATAATGGGCCTTGTGGAAAAAGTCCATTAGTTAGTATGTTAGGTTTTATTATAAATAACATACTAGTCTCTGATCATTGCAACACAGCAAATCCTAATTTAGGGTGAGAGAGGTTATTTGTTATTCTTGTAAACTTGTAATCTTGTTTTTCTAAGAGAAAGTAAAAGAATAGCAGTTATAACCAATTCTTGTGTTATTCTTCTTCCTTGTCCTTTATTCTTCCCTTGTTTTATACTTTGTTCTTGGTATTGAATTCACAACAAATTGGTGCGGTGAGCATGGAGAAGATGCCTTCAACATAGTATGAGTTTGAAAAGTTCACTGGAGTGAACGATTTCGGTCTATGGCGCTTGAAGATGTAAGCCCTACTGGTTTAGCAAGGTTGCTTGAAAGCGTTGAAGGGAGAGGCAGCCATGAATGTTGAATTAACGGCAGCGGAGAAGACGACTATGATCGAGAAAGCACACATCGCAATTTTGTTGAGCCTTGGTGATAAGGTTCCCCAAAAGGTATCAAAGGAGACGACGACATCAGGGTTGTGGGTGAAACTTGAAAGTTTGTACTTGACCAAATCCCTGGTAAATCGACTATACTTGAAGCAAGCTTTGTATTCACTCAAGATGATTGAAGACAAAGTGTTGGTTGAGCAGTTAGATATGTTCAACAAGCTGATTCTTGATCTTGAAAATATTGATGTGAAGATCGATGATGAAGATCAAGCGCTGTTACTATTGTACGCTTTGCCTCGATCACATGCTTACTTCAAAGAAACTCTCCTTTATGGAAGGGGGTCCCTGAACTTTGAAGAAGTTCAATCAACCCTGTATTCTAAGGACTTGAACGAACGAAAGGAGCATAAACCTCCAACTATTGGTGAAGGTTTGGCCGTTAAGGGCAAATTCTTGCGAAAGGATGGTAAGTTCGACAAGAAGAAGGACGAAAGCCAGTCGAAGTCTTACACCGGCGAAGCATCTGCATTTGATGATATCATTGCAAGAAGGAGGATCATAAAAGAAAGGTGTGCCTTGAACGCCTGAAAGATCATGGAGGTAAAGATAATGGCAATGCAACCATTGTTCAAGATGATTTCGAATCATCTGATGTCCTTGTAGTTTCGAGCAGTGACTCTAGGAAGGATTGGATTATGGATTCAGGTTGCACTTGGCACATGACTCCAAACAAAGACTTGTTCGAGGAATTATATGATCAAGATGGTGGATTAGTACTGTTGGAAAACAACAAAGCTTGCAAGATTGCAAGTGTTGGATCTGTGAGATTCAAGCTCCATGATGAGTCAATAAGGTTGTTGACTAAAGTTAGGTATGTTCCTGATTTGAAGAGAAATATGCTTTCTCTTGGTGAATTCGACAAGAAAGGATATGTTTTCCAAGGAGAAAAAGTATCCTAAGAGTCATGAAGGGGTCGAAGGAAGTCTTGAGAGGTGTGAAGAGACAAGACTTGTATACCCTTGAGGCTGAAGTTGTAAGTGGTTCAAAACATGTTGCATCCATGAAACCATTGTCGAAGACAGAAATCTGGCACATGAGATTGGGCCAATTCAGTGAAAGGGGTCTAGTCGAATTAGGGAAACAAAATCTGCTGGGTGGAGACAAAGTCGAAAAGCTGAAATTTTGTGAACCCTGTGTACTTGGAAAATCTTGCAGAGTGAAGTTCAAGAAAGGAAAATAAAGAACACATGGATCCCTTGATTATATCCATGCTGATCTTTGGGGGCCTGCAAGGTGTCCATCACATTCAGGAGCAAGGTATTTCCTATCCATAGTAGATGATTATTCTAGAAATTTATGGGTATTCATTCAGAAGACAAAGGATGAAACTTTTGAGAATTTTAAAAGTTGAAAGACTCTGGTTGGAAATCAGACTGGCTGGAAGGTCAAGAGGTTGAGAACCAATAATGGCCTTGAATTTTGCAATGAGGCGTTCGATAGTTTTTGTGCTGCCTCTGGTATTGCAAGGCACATAACTACTGCAGGTACTTCACAACAAAATGGTTTGGCTGAAAGGTTTAATCAAACTATATTAGAGAGAGTCACATGCATGTTGACTAGTGCTGGATTAAAGAAGGTGTTTTGGGTTGAGGCTGTTTCGACAGCAACATATCTGATAAACAGATGTCCTGCAACAGTGTTAGATATGAAGACACCTGAAGAAGTTTGGTCGGGACATCCACCAGATCTCGACAAAATGAGAGTATTTGGCTATGTAGCCTATGCTCACATTAGGCAAGACAAGGTCGAACCTAGAGCTCTTAAATGCATGTTCATGGGATACCCTAAAGGAGTCAAAGCCTATAGGCTACGGTGCCTAGAGCCAGGTCATAGGAGGTGTATCACCAGTCGAGATATAGTTTTCAATGAAACTGAGATGGCTTTCAAGAAAAGTGGTGATGATGATGGTCAAAGTGCAGAAGAGCTGGAACAGGTAGAGATTCCCGTTGAGTGGAGCAAGTTGATGCTGAATTGCATATTCCAAATGAAGTCGAAGAAGAAGTAGAAGATGCCGAGGAAGTCGAGGAAACTGTCAATGACTACCTATTATCGAGAGATAGGTCAAGAAGAGTCATCAAGCCACCTCAGAGACTTGGGTATGTAGATCTTATAGCTTATGCCTTAATCTATGTAAGTGAGGTTCTAGATGAGGAACGTAGAGACTATAAGGAAGTTATGAGGAGTCGAAATAAGACTGAATGGCTGAAGGCCATGAATGATGAGATGAAATATCTTCATGATAATCACACTTGGGAACTGATCAAGTAACCTGTTGGGGCAAGGTTAGTAAGTTGTAAATGGATTTTCAAAGTTAAGGAAGAAATTGAAGGAGTGACGTCGACCTGGTAATTCATTTGTTATTTTGTTGCTTTATGTGGATGATATTCTCATAGCAAGTAACTATGTCGAAGATGTAAAGAGGGTGAAGGTTGAACTCAATAAGGAGTTCGATATGAAGGATCTGGGAGCTGCTTCCAGGATTCTTGGAATTGACATTCAAAGAGATAGAAAGAAGTCCAAAAGTTATGCTTATCTCAAGAGACATATCTATGAAAGATTCTCGAAAGGTTTGGTATATCGAATTCGAATCCAGTTGTGACTCCGACAAACCCTCAATTCAAGCTGAGCATTGACCAGTGTCCCAATACTGATGTCGAAAGAGCCTATATGAACAGCATCCCATATGCTAATATAGTTGGTTCTTTGATGTATGCTATGGTATGTACTAGACCCAACATAGCATATGCAGTAAGTCTTGTAAGCAGGTACATGGAGAATCCTGGAAAGGCTCACTGGCAAGCATTAAAGTGGATTTTAAGGTACATAAATGGGTCTTTGAACAGGGTCCTAATTTATGGTGGAGCCTTGGGGGAAGATAGTAAAGCAGTAATTGAAGGATATGTCGACTCTGATTATGCAGGTTGTATGGATTCTAGAAAGTCTATTTTTGGACATGTTTTCATGTTGGAAAGCAACACTTCAGAAGGTTGTTGCTCTATCAACCACTGAAGCAGAGCATATTGCCCTAACTGGAGCTGTGAAAGAAGCATTGTGGCTTGAAGGTTTTGCTAAGGAGCTGAAACTTCAAGGTGAAGGTATCACTTTAAATGTTGAAGAACTCAGCCTATCATGAGCAAACTAAGCACATTGATGTGAGGCTGCATTTCGTCAAAGGAGTAATCAAGCATGGAGAAGTCCAAGTGCTGAAGGTTTCAACTAAGGACAATGCTGATGATATGATCACAAAGACACTGCCAAGTTGCAAGTTTTTCCACTGTATGCAGTTGATAAAGCTACATGTAGAAAGCTAGTTTGTTCCATTGACGTTGTAGAGTTAGGTCCAAGGTGGAGATTTGTGAGATATTGGATCAAACTCTATTATGGTCTAAGGATAGCTTCTTGGTTCGACACTTCGACAGGGTTAAGCATGAAGTCAAAGGTTGTTCACACGTTGGTGTCGAAGTGTGCATGATGTAGTCGAAGATGGGTCAAGCATGCATGTGTCGAAGATGCTAGGGTTGTTAGCATGTTAAATTAGGTTTTAGTGTTTAAACCCTGATTTGTTAAGTTAGCTTGTTTATTAAGTTGGCTTGTGTAATGGGCCTTGTGGAAAAAGTCCATTAGTTAGTATGTTAGGATTTATTACAAATAGCATACTAGTCTCTCATAATTGCAACACAGCAAATCCTAATTTAGGGTGAGAGAGGTTATTTGTTATTATTGTAAACTTGTAATCTTGTTTTTCTAAGAGAAAGTAAAAGAATAGCAGTTATAACCAATTCTCGTGTTCTTCTTCTTCCTTGTTCTTTATTCTTTCCTTGTTTTATACTTTGTTTTTGGTATTGAATCTACAACACTTGGAAAACCATTAGTCAACAAAAGGCACATGATAGTTTAAGGCTGAATGCTCTTCTTTGCTTTAATAATGCAACAAATATCAAACTTGGCAGGGACATGATGAGTAGTTAGAACCTTTGACTAAGGTGGTGAGAGCCAGAGTTCTTGGGAAGCAGGATGCAATTAATCATCACATATATTTAACTTGGTGATACTGCATAAAATGTGAATACAACTTCTTGTTGTCTAAAACATATTGGCTAATTGAAAATCTCAATGCTATATAATGTAACTGTGATTTGAATTACTCTACATATAAATTTTTTCTTGGAACTGTAACAGGTATTATTAGGAAAAAGACGCTAAACTAGGAGAGTTCAGATGAGCCCATAGTATACTACTAACTATTTGAATTAGTGAATTTACTTTCATTTGGGCTACAACCCTTTAAACGCAAGTAACATTTCATCAAATTGGGTTACCAATTATATGTGTTATTTTTTTGTTTTTTATTTTTTCATCTCTATCTTCAGATCCTATTGTCTCAAACATTGTCTCATAATTGTGTGCGACATCTTGTTGCTGACAGAACAAAATTTCAGTGTTGATAGCAATTATCTAGTGGTTCTTGATGATGACATCTGATCAAGACGAATCATCTCAAGCCTCAATGTTGAAATCAAGCCAAGAACTTAAAGTCTTTAGTTGTGAAAGAGAGAAAGTATGATGGCTCGCATGCTCTTGCATTTAACAATTTAGATTGATTAATAAATTTTAAAAGGAACAATAGTAAGTCTTAAGATACAAAGGCAATGCATGCACACACACACAAATGTTCAAATCTATTTTATTTATTATTAAATATTTTAAGACCTTCCCGAATATGTACTGAATGGGTTATAAGTTTGGTTAATCAATTATGAAGGTATTTTACTTTGGTTAATCAATTAAGGACTTTATCTAATTGATTAAAACTCTTTATAATGCCTCTAAATTGACCGAATGAGTTGTTAATCAATTATTTTGAAATTCAAACTTTCATAATTTGGTTTGGTTAATCGATTATAGAGTTAATCGGTTAAATCATTAAAAAGGTCAATTGATCGTTAACTTTGGAGCATGACTTTTTCTTGTATAAAAGATGATTCTCCCAATTTCATTACACATCAATTTTATGAATAAAAACCTTTCTAATATTCTTTCTATTCTCTTTTCTTTAAAAAATTCATTTTTTACAAGAGTTGTTTAAGTGTCAAGAGAGTAAAAAATTCCTTCTAAGAGTTGTGTTGTACTAATGATGTGATAAAATTTTTATTCAAGAGTGTGCGTCTCGTGTAATATCTTTGTAAAATATTTGAAGGTTAAAAGCTAAAATTGAAAAAATTTAGATGAAGGTTCTTGAGATAAGCCTGTGTAAAATCTATGGTTATTATTAGAAGGTGGGTGAGTTGATCCTGTGCAAAAGCTCTTGTTGTAGTGGAAGGTTGTTTGGACTGATTAGATAAAACATCAAAGTTGATTTTAGTGGAAAACTCAAGGAAAAACTCTTGGGACTAAAGTAAGCTAAATAGTTTAGCTTTGAAAATTCTAGTAACTCACGCTCAATGTGTTACTGGATGTTATGACATCCACAATTACAAAGCACAGATAATTAAAACAGAAACACATAAAAACAATAAAGAACACACACAATTGTTTACCCAGTTCGGTTCAAACAACCTACTCCGAGGGCTACCAAGCCAGGGAGGGAATCCAATATAAGCAGAATTAATTCGGAGTTAAACTCCCCCGTTTACAACTCCTCACTTAAAACCTACCCAATGCAATTCCAATCTATTCCTAGACCTGAGTATCTCCACTCACTCCTCCTCAATCACAGCAGTGATTACAAATAAACATTACATAAATTCAGAGAGAAGACACACTTCAAAAACACACCTTGATCTGCTTAAAAGCTTCGATCAAGATACACACACTCGTGCTTAAAAGCTTAGAGTAACAATTAACACAAACAGCCTATTCCAACGCAATCATCAAAGAAAATTGCTTGGATTACAAGAGACAACTACAAAACTATGGTTCTTCACAATTAACAAACACTCTCTCTAAGTTCCAAATTAAGATTGCAGACTTTTTATATGCAGTTCTTGGGCCTTGGGCTTTTTTAGAAACAAATTAGGGTTAACCAAGTTAACCTAATTTACACGCCATCTGGTTGTTACAAAATGTGCTGTCAGGAAAATCTTCTGGATGAAATATTCAGCACAGAATAAAAGGTTTCCTAAACTGTTGGTTGAGAGACATCAGGAAACACAATTAATAAAAAATAACAGCTCCCGCTGTCACACAAGGATGTCATGACATCGGTCATGACATTCACTATAGAATATGTATTAGCTTAACACATATGCAGGAGCATAACATAATATCAAACATGTCATGACATTAGTCAAGACATTAAATACTCAGGTATGTTTTACCACAAATGCAGCCAACATGAAAAAATCTTCAAGTTTAAACCAAGATAAATATTCAGTACAATCTTTATATCCCTTATCTCCTTTACTTTCAGTTATTTATTTTATTCCAGCTGTGTTTTCCTCTTCTTTCCATAAGTTTGCAGCTATTTCTCTGTCTCTTTGCTTATACTAACATAAACATTTTTAAAATGAAACTTTTTTATAAATTATTTTTAAATTTTGAATATCATAATATACTTACCCCTTGTGTTTGCAGACACTCGGTCAACATGAAGATCCACAAGAAAGAACCTCCACCAACCACCGTGTCTTCAGTGGAACCTTGTTTTGCAGGTGATATACTTTTATCAAGGAGATCCACTCTTGATAATAACAACTATGATGGAAATTGTGATATTATGATAAGTCAAGCATGTGTGGATAAACGAATAAAGATGAAAACCTAATCTTTAAAGGTTTAATGGACTTAACTATTCAATGATGGAAAACAAAAGAAAACAACGGATGCCTCATCTCAAGATACTTAAGCAAGTGTTCGCAAAAGAGAAAGCATATGACAAGACTTGAAATGCTTAGGTTATTACTAAATCTAGTAGTGAGTGAACACTTTTTAGACAAGAGGCCTTTATCGAAAAAGAGGAAGGCTAAAGCACACACTAAAGCTTTTTCAAAATACTTTCCTAAAAGAAAATATTTTGAAAACCATATGGAAGTTGTTCCAGATGAATTAGGAGCATTCAAATTTGCTCTAGGAAATTTTTTGACTTTTCTAATCGGTTAGAACATTTATCTAATGGATTAGAAATGCACAAAATCAAGGCTCTAGCTAGTATGAAAGCACCTTGATTTGTGCAATGGCTAGATATCTTAAACCTCCTTCTTGAAAACTTACAAACGATTATTTCAATCATCTAAATGATTAGATAAACAATCTAATCGATTAGATTGTCTTAAAATGCATTAAATTAACATTCCTTTTTGGGCCAAACTGAAGCCTATAAATGAAGGTTCCATTTTTCATTTTTCTTCATCTAGAACCATGTTTTGACACACATCCCTCTCTCTCTCTAAAAGTTTTATTTTCCCTATCTCTAGATAATGTTTTAGCTTGAGTGCTTTTGTGATGAAATTTCTTTTAGGGTGACGTTATAATTGTAAATCTGTAAAGGGTAGTCTTGTAAAAATTCACAAAGGGAATAATTTATATACACTTTGGTTGAATACCATCCATTTAGGGGATTGTGTGATCAAAACCTAGTCTAGGTTGGAGATCATCCAATAAAAAAACTCTCATGGGTTCTTGGTCAGCCAGTATTAAAACTAAGATAGGTTGAAACTCATCCCGATATTAAAAGTTTCATAGGTTTGAGATCAGACCTATTTTAAAATCTCACCGTTTTTTGGTTAGCCAGTAAAGCCAAGGTTTTGAACTCAAGGTTTAAGGAAGCTTGAATACTTGCATCTCCAAGGTTCTTGTTCGTGAAAAGAGGACTTGCCGCTTCAATCCATCGTCGAGAAGGAAGATTAGCTGCTTCACTCTCAAGAATATTTTAAGGAAAAGATGTAAACGCCCACATTCTTCATCGTGTATTATTTGGTTGAGTATAAACCATCATTTCCTTGTATAAGGGTGTTTGTGAGTCTTTCCTACTAAAAGCTCTCAAAGTATTTTTGGAAATTCTTAAGATCAATTCTTGGGGAGATGATTAAGTCTCTTAATTTTTACCAAACCTCTATGACACTTATTATTCGCAAAGAGTTTTCAGTGTTACTGGGAAATTTTTGATATTGCCCTGGAACAAAATTTTCGATTTTCAACTGCAAGTTTATGAAATAGTTGAAAATTTAGAAAATTTGAGTAAGATTATATTTGAATTTTCACTTATATTGAGGATGCCCTATATAACATGGGAGTGACATGTAAAAACTTAAAAGTAAAAAATAAAATAAAAAAATAAAACCATTGTTGAACCCTAATTATTCAGACTCAACTTTAACGTAATATGGCCACTGATCATAGAACTCCTTAATTTTACCCCAAAGAAAGTCTATTATAATAATATATAAAAATTAAAGTATCTGATAATTATAATTCAAGCCCTCTGACTAAACAACTAAAACCGTTCATATTCCATTATTAAATTGGTCATTTTGTTGAATAACTCAACAATATTCATTTGACAATTAATGTTGTATGATGTGTCACATTTTAATTGGTATAATTCATTTTTATTTTTTTGGTTTTCTTATTATAATAGTTATATTATTTGTATTTTATAATTATTTTATATTTTTCATCCAACATTATAATACCCTAATTATTTAATGCACCAGTTGAAACACAATTGATGTGCAGCGATAAATACCCCAACTTCCATCACGGAGAAACACAAAACCTTTCAACTTTCGGTATCTTCCAACAATACCATAAATATAGGATTATGTTTCTATTCAAATCCTAAACCATTATTTCTCCAATCTTCAAGTGGGCAATACTAATCGTAACTGATAATTTTTATTTTGAATCTGTTGTACTGTTCTATCTATTAGCTTTGCAATCGAAAAAGCTTTTTCATTCCCTAACAAGTTTAAGTTAGTTTTCTGATTTTCTATAGCAATGGCTTCCAATGGAAACAAAATCTGCAACATCACCATCATGGCAATAACATGTTGTGGAAGCATCGGCAACGAGGGTCTTAAATTGTTTTGGACTCCCTTAATTTTCCATTTCATTCAAAATCATAATTGATTTTCATACCGTGATCCATCAAATTCATGATTTATCTCCATAACTTATGACTCTCCTGCATTTCTAGAATTTTGATTTTCAATTTTCACTTCCGGTTCTCTAATATAATTTTATTTGTTTCAGGATTTGGCTTCTTGGAGTTGATATATCCATGGTAATTCTTGCTACGCAATGATTTATTGGTTTTACACTATCATTTATTGGTAGTTGAATTGAAAAGGAAAACATAAGACATGGAAAATAACAGTTCCGTAGAGTTATTTGTTGTGTTTTTTTCCTTTATGTTTAATTGTTGGTGGGTTATTGTGAATTTTCAGGAAACTTTGGCGATAACATAGTTAGACTTCTTACTGGTGATTCTACTATGAACAAGGATTAAAGTTTGTGTTGTTGTATTGATTTCCTTCACTGTGGTATTTTTTGGTGTTAACCTTACAATCTCCAATTATTTTATCTAATTATACTTCCTTTTCTGTATTCAATAAGTCTTGATTTTATTTCTATGCTCCCTATCAATGTTTGTGGTTGATACCTTTTAAAAAAAATTAAATTCACTATCAATGTTTGTGGTTGATACCTTTTTAAAAAAATTACATTCAAGAAAGTTATATAATTCAGTTAAGTTTGGTTGATGTAATTGAAGATGTACATATTCTGAGATTTGTAGCGCCAGATTATAAACAACAGAGATTACCGAGATTTCCACACCAAAGTGGGAAGTGACTTTTGTTTTTAAGTGTTGTGGAACCAGTTTCCACAGAATAGTCCAACAATTGATGGACACAATGGAAAGGATCGTAAGAGATTCATAGGTATACAATGACGGGTCGCGTTGGATAGTTGTGGAGAATAATCGAAAAATGCCTTTTCTAATAAAAGAAGTTCAATATGAATACAATTTACAAGATTAGATTCAACATACCTGATTTGAACAAGAATGATTGAACATGAATGATGTTAAGATATGGATCAAAGAGACAATATTGGTGGTAAAAATAGAAAATATTTGATTCAGATAATATATTATTGATTTTATGTTATTAGAATTTAAGGTATTTTATAATTGTTTTTTTGGTATACAACTCAATTAATTTTACAATAAATCTCATAAATACAGAATTACTTTAAAGTATGAATTGTTAAATATTGAAAGGACGGTTGAATTAATTTAAAAAATTTTAATAAGTGCAAATTATAATTACTAAAACGTTATATATTAATAAATATAAATGTAATAAAATGAAAAGTAAAATTTTGTGCTTAGGTTAATTTACTTTATTTTATTGTTATATATTTAGTTTTTATTTGTTTTCTCTAACTTTAATTTTGTGCTTAATTAATGATATAATATTTTTGAAATAAATTATCATAGCTATTAAAACTCTTGTTTTTAACTGTTCAACGTAAAATCAATTTTTCGTTGCTCAATGTAATAAAATTGAAAGGTCAAACGGGAAGATGAAAAGTTTCTTAATGTAGATACAGAAACTCAATCATTTTAGCTTTTCATTCAAAAGGTAGACTTTTTTAAATCTTAAATTCAATTAAATGATAATTATATTATTGAATAAAATTATTATTATTGAATTGAAAACTAAATAATTTCTCATAATTATTAATTTAAAATATATTTATAATACAATTAAAAGTCTGGTATATTAATAAATTTATACTTAATAAATATGTATTAAGTATAATAAAATAAATGTCAAATTATTATACAATATTTTAATTGATTTTAGTTATTCTTAGATCTGATTTTTTATTTACCAACGGATATCTACACTAATTAATAAATATTAAGGTATTATATTTTTATTTACCTACTTATAATTATTCGATATTCTTAGAACAATTTTTTTTTGTTTTTCTCTTTCCTATATAAAATTTAATACTCAATTTAATCTTTGATTTTTTTATTAATATTCAATTTCAAATATTTTTACTAATTTTTTAAAGTTATATAATTTGCTTATACTACTAATTTGTTTTTTTATTTAAATTTTTTATTAAAATTAAAAGTTCTAACTTGAAATAAAATATATTTTGTAATTATTTAGATTATTAGAAACAGGTTAATAAAAACAAATCAAAATCAATAGAGATAAAGTTTATAAATTTTTACTACAACTTATAACTTTTTTTATTCTAAAGTTATATATTTAGTTTTTCATTATAAAAATATAAGAATAAAAATTATTTTGTAATTATGTAGATACTTATTTGAGATAAAGTATATTTTGAAATTATTGAGACTTTTATAGAAAGGTTAATAAAACAAAACAAAATCAATTGAGATTTTGTAATTTTTGTAAACTTATGAAATAACTAAAACTTCTCAGAATAAAATATGTTAATCGGTAGTCATGAAAATTTAATGATAAATGGTAAACATAAAAAATAATGATAAAAGATAAAGATTTATTAATATAGTCAATTTTATAAATTGAATTATCTACGATTGCTTTTATAAACGGGAATACGTTACAAAGCATTTTAAATTTGAGATTTTATATTTATTACACTATCCAATGGAGACTACTTAATATGATTATTTTAAATATATGAGAATAAATATATAATATTTACCATACATAGGTTTTAAATTTCTATTTTTTTTTATAACTGTACATATTCAAGATCTAATTACTCTATTAACATACTCATATTTTTATTATTTGTTTAATTTTTAAATATTTTAAGTATACATTAAACATAGAAACTTTTAATATTTGACGGGAGATGTCATACATTTTAGGTTTGAAAAAATGAGCTAATATCTCAAATAGGTTTAATAAATTTTATTATCTAACTATGTTTAATTTCTTAATTAAAAATATATTTTTTAAACTTATAAAATTATATTTTATTATCTATTTTAATATATAAAAATGAATTACTACCAAATTGCCTTAATTACCCTAATGACAAACAATAAAACATGGTTTTGCATACCCCTGAGCGTAATTTTACATTTAATCATCATTACATTCCAACAGTTTACTTAATGCAAAAGTTAATTATTGGAATATGTAAAAACGTGCACTGCATTCTATAATTTTATTGCATTGGAACATACATATTTATGAAAGCCTACCTTTTCATTATTTCTCCCTATGTCTATATATTTTCGTATCAACTCAAACCACTGCATGTGTAAACTGTTCCATCTCCCTATTCCCATTTTTCAAACAGCAGTGGAGCGGTAGGGTTTTTGTTCACCTTCCCCATTTCCATTATTTTTTCTCCATTCAACCTTACTGATATTTTTCTGTTACTTCCACTTCTTTTCTCAACAGAATATGAGCAGAAAGTTTTCCCCGATTAAGGATGTCAATAATTCAAAAGAAACATGGAGATTGGCCGTTCGAGTTGTTGATTTTTGGAGTGTTATCAACAGCAAGGGTAAGGAGCATCTGGAGATGGTTATAATGGACGTATCGGTAATGCTTCGTATTCTCTCAAATCGTTTATTAGCTTATTATATTTTTCAGTTATGATATTGTTGTTGTTTGTCATCATCAGGGTGATAGGATACAAGTTTTGATTCGTTCTGACCACACACCAAAATGGAAAGCACGAATACGCGAAAACATGTCTTGCATAATCAACAATGGAACTGTTTATGAAAACGATTTTCAGTGGAAGCTTTGTGATCACGACAAGAAGTTTGTGTTTATTGGTGGTACAACTGTTAAGGAAGTTGATATTCAGAACCTTCCTCCCAAAAGATTTTTTTTCAAAGACTTTAATGATATTCTTGGAGGAAATTGTGAGATGAACCGACTTGAAGGTAAATATATTAGGTCATTTGATTTCTTCATACTACAATGTTGTTTATTATTACAGAAGTTGATTTTAACTTTCTCTTTCACTCTGTTTTGTAGATATCATTGGTGTGGTTCAGGAAATCAACAATTTTCAATACAACAATTCTGGAAAAAAATCATTTGTTTCATTGAGTCTTAAAGACTTGAAGTAAATTATCTGAATTCAAATATTACAACTGTGTGCCATCATTATTATCTTATTGATATTTTTATGTTTATTTCTGCAGAGGAGTCATTGTTAACTGCACATTATGGGAGAGTTACGGAACAAAATTTTTGGACTTCTACCACGACGAAAAAAACAGTGGTGCTATTGTAATAATACTAACTCATGCAATGATAAAGGAATCACAAGGTTTGTATCAATAATCTCCTATTTTTCAAATGTGATATCTCTCTGTAATAAATTTGATACTCTAATTTTGGTCTATTTCAGTCTCAAATGGATGGAGTGGATCTAAGTTGCTTATTAACGAAGACATTCCAGAGATAACTGAGTATTTATCAAAGTATACACAAATTGTTATATTCTTAAAGTATAATAAGCTCCCTTAAAATTTATCATCATTTACATTCATTTTTGGTTTAATGGTTCAGGTTACCGTCAAATGAGCAGACTGAAAAGCCTTCGCAATCTTCGAAGGGAATGTCTCTTTGGTCTGGTGCCTCTCAATTCACCCCAGTCGAAAGTTTCGTTCATAAGGCCAAGTGTATTTCTCTCAGTGAACTTTGCAAGGTGAAACAGGTACATGGTTATGACAAATTTCAAATAGTAAGATCAATATTATTTTATACAGATGATTTTTGTTAGAGTGTTGCATTTTTTTATATTCAACTTATTGTATCTTAGGACATGTTATGCGTTACTGTTGGAACAACTCAAAGATTTTTTGTCTCAAAACACGGTTGGTTTTATTATGGGTGTACTAAATGTTCTTTAAAGGCATCTGATGTGAACAATCCATACAAATGTTCATGTGGACAGAATGTAGAACATGCCATACCAAGGTTGTATTTTTCAATTTTTAATCAGATTAATTCATTTGCCATGTTTCAATATTGGTAGTGTTCTAATTGTATTTTCCTATGCATTTATGTAAAAAGGTATCGAGTTGACATATATGTAGTTGATGGTGATTCCAAATTTCGCTTTGTGTTTTGGGACTCTGACTGTGCCGACATTATTGGAAAGTCTGCTGATAGTATTTATAAAGCAATGCTTGAGGTTCATTTTAATTCATTACCTATTTTAATATTTATTTGTATATGAATGAAGTACTTACATTAAATTTAATGTGTAGGAAGGTGACGACGACCCAATGATATATCCAGATGATCTTGACATGCTACTTGGTAAAAAGATGGCGTTTAGGGCTAAAGTTCAGCCAACATTTGGCCAAGCATCTGTTTGGAAACTTTCCTATGATGAAGAGTTTGTAAAGGAAATTGAGAAAGATTATATTACTGATGAAGTATGGAAATTTTTCTTTGAACATCTACATATGTCTATTTATCAATATTTGTATCTTAATCTTCATCTCAATATCTGATCTGCAGGGAGATAGCAAATCTTTAAACCAAAACCCAGTTGTTGATCGTGTTGATGAATCCATTGTATGTTAATGTTGACTAAACTTTAGCCTGTTAATTACAGTATTTTCTTTATACTTACTGTTAATTTGTTTTCTTCCAGGAGTCGTTGTCAGCATATGGAGAAAATGATCCTGATAAAATTGTGACCAATACTCCATCCAAAGGAAGTCCTGTTTATCTTGATGCTGTAGATTCTGAATTACAAGCGTATGGTACTACCCAGCTCTCAGGAACCAAGCCTGCAAAGAAAGTTAAGATTGAATCTGATGCATGAAGACTCCACCAGAACCATTTTACTTTCCATCATTATTGTTATTTTGTGATATTTTCTTGACTGTTGTTTTAATGTTTTGGTACAAGATACACGAGTTACGATCCATGGATTAAATATCAATTATCATTTTGTCATATGATATCAAATATCAATTATCATGTTGGTTTTCTTATAATTTCTCTGTAGCAATGGTCTATAGTATGTTGTTTGTGTTTAATATTGCATGATATATTGCCCGATTATACAATGCTAAATATATTAAGTGTTGTTTGTGTTTAATATTGCGTGATATATTGTCCGATTATACAAACGATCCATATGAATTGGAAAAAAAGTTAGTGGTAAACCATCCTACATGATATTTCTTCTTACCTGCAAGTGAAAATTAATTTTTGAATAATAAATTGTATATCAGAATCGTTTTGATTTGCACAGTATTTTTTCAGTAAACCATAATTTTGGCAATGTTATTTACAGTAATGTCTTGCATTATAAGTTAATTATTCACTTCTCAATAAACATAATTTTGGCAATGATATTTTCAGTAATTGCTTTTTCAACAGATTCCTCTAATGCAAAATTTTTTAATTCATCAACTTGATTTGAATACTGCATGCATTATTTAAATATAACATAACGAAATGTGTTTTACAAATTTTTTAATGTCACTCTTGAAAACTGCACCAGCATTATGTCAACCATCATACCTACCTGACATATAAACTGTAGCTTGCACTACATTCTCATCTTATTTGTGCACGCTTCATGCAATTATGGTTGCTTGGTGCATTCATTTTTTGCTTATTTAATGATTAAGTCACAATATTTTTAACTGCATAAAATAGGGAGATGACATAAACTTTTCATATTCAGCTATTTCCCTCCATAAACAAATAGTTTGGAGGAAGTCTTTGTCCATATATTTCCTGCTTCCCTGCATATTCAGCCATATTTTGCAGAATGATTGTAACTTCAAAGTAAAAAATCATGGAAAAGAAACAAAGCGATGAGCATGATCACTTCATGAATGTTATCAGAAGAAAAAGGCAATTTGATGCTAGACATCATAGAATGCGTGTTCTTGGAGCTATGAGAGCCAAGCGATTGGCGGCAATGAACAAAGAAAATGCATGTCAAACTCAACCCCCTGCTGATACTATATCTTCGCATTTCAGATTACCACTATCTTCTATTTCTCCAAATATTCCAAGTTCCACCATAACTGATCGAAATACACAGCAGAAAACTCACAATATATCAACATTGAATACATTGCCAAGTTCATTAGCAAAAAAACGCCCAAGAGTTGTTTCTGTAAAGAACATTAACAATTTAGGAGTTAACCTCAGAAGGAGATTTGATAACAAGTTTATGAGCGGTGCGACAGCATCTTCAAGCCATACATCAAATCCAGATTCCAGCACCAACGAACTTTTCCAAGATGACAGTGAAGGGGATGAAGGTTCCGGTAATTCTTCAGATGGTAAGTAACTTTATTGTGATGGATTATTAACCGATATTGAATGTTCTTACATTTAACCAAATATAATAACATAATATTTTCGAACTCATTTTTACTATGTTGTTGTAGCCTGCAGTTCAGTTTCCAACTATTCAAACGACGAGCATGAAGTAGGTTTTGACACTGACATTGAAGAAATAGATGTTCAAAGACCAGGTTGTATTTTATTGTATTGATATGTTTCTTTCTTTAAAAAATCATTATCTATTATGTTATTTTACCTGACAACTGTACATTTTTGTTTAGGAGAATACTACGATTTAGGTGACCCATCATGTGAGTGTCAGCAATGTGGTGCAAATATGTGGTATATGGAGAGGAAAAACAAGTCTCGACATTCTGCTAATCCTAAGTTCTCAATGTGTTGTGGAGAAGGAAAGGTTCAAATACCTTTGTTGAGACAACCTCCACCCGTATTGCAGAGCCTGTTGTTTGAACAAAACGAAAGTGAATCAAAAATATTCCAACAACAAATTCGTCTTTACAATATGATGTTCGCATTTACTTCTCCGGGTGCTAAAATGGACAACAGATTTAATAATGGTAGAGGTCCCCCTAACTATCGTATTCAAGGTCAAACATGTCATCGTATAGGCAGCATGTTACCTTTGCCAGGTGAAAAGGCCCGTTTTGCCCAACTATATATATTCGATACTGAACATGAAGTTCAGAATAAATTTGATATTTTCAGGTTTTTACTTTATATATCTTTGTTTCAACACTGTATATTATTTTGTTGTTGCAATTCTCAACATTCTGAACTTTATATGTTGGATGTTTTGCAGAAAAAGGGACGGAGTTGATATTAATATAGTTGAAAAGTTGTCTTCAATGTTATATGAACATAATGTTCATGCTCAGTCATTTAAGATGGCAAGGGATAGACTTTCTGAAGGAAATGTTGCAGATCTAAAACTCCGTCTCATTTCTGATCGTCAAAATGATGGAAGAATATATAATCAACCAACAGTTTCAGAAGTTGCTGCTCTCATTGTTGGTGATGTTGATACTGCAGAAAAAAGGGATATTATAATGCAAAAACAATGTGGCCAACTTCAGAGAATAGATGAATATCACAC